>NW_010364069.1:97545-97991 GCF_000414095.1 Morus notabilis
TCCACGTAATGTGACTGAGTCAATATGAGACCATCATGCACCATTTTGATTTTGATCCCCAAGACCACATTAGCCGGTCCTATATCTTTCATGTCAAACCTTGAGTTCAACATGTGTTTAGTAGATCTGACCATCCGATCATTACTACCTACAATTATTATGTCATCTACATACAGACAAAGCATGACATAACCATCGTCTGTTTTCTTGACATAAACACATTTGTCACACTCGTTGATTTTGAATACATTTGACAACATAACATCGTCAAATTTCTTAGGCCATTGTTTTGGTGCCTGTTTTAGTCCGTACAAAGACTTCACCAATTTACAGACTTTCTTGTCTTGTCCTGGAGCTACACAACCCTCAGGTTGTTCCATGTAGATTTCTTCTTCGAGATCTCCATTTAGAAAGGCTGTCTTCACATCCATTTGATGAACTTCAAG
>NW_010364069.1:98005-98611 GCF_000414095.1 Morus notabilis
TAATATCATCCTTATAGATGTTATTCTCGTCACAGGAGAATACGTGTCAAAGTAATCAAGGCCTTCTCATTGTCTATAACCTTTTATTACTAGTCTGGCCTTATACTTGTCAATTGTTCCATCTGTCTTCATTTTCCGTTTAAAAATCCATTTTGAACCTAATAGTTTATTTCCAGGTGGAAGGTCTACTAGTTCCCAAGGATGATTTTATAAGATGGAATCAATCTCACTCTTTATGGCTTCTTTCCATAAAGGACCCTCAGTTGAGCTCACAGCTTCTTTATATGTTTGAGGTTCAGCCTCTAGCATATAAGTTAGAAAATCCGGTCCGAAAGACTTTTCTATCCTTGCCCTCTTACTTCGTCTAGGCTCTTCCTCCATTTCCACATTTTCATCATTTTCAGAATTTTGACAACAATCTTTTATGATGGTCTCAAAAGTTCATTTTGATGAACTTGGCTCATCTTCCTTAGTCTTACATGGAAATACATGTTCAAAGAACGATGCATTCCTAGACTCTATTATCGTGTTCTTATGTATGTCAGGGTTTTTAGACTCGTGCATAAGGAACCGATATGCGGTACTATTATGAGCATACCCTATGAA
>NW_010364069.1:99311-99877 GCF_000414095.1 Morus notabilis
CAAAGTATCATAATTAACATGTCCTAGTCTACCATGCCATAAGTTAGAAGACTCAAGCATATAAATAGAAGACTCTTTCTTTTTATTCATCTTTTTGGGTTTTACAGCTATGGCATTCATTTTCCACATGCCACTTTTTACATAACCCATTCCCACATACATTCCCATTTTGGACAAAACTATCTTATCGGCTTCAAACACCATCCTGAAGCCGTGCATGCTCAGCATTGTCCCAGATATGAGATTCTTCCGGATGTCGGGCACATAAAGCACGTTGTGGAGCTTCACTTCCTTGCCCGAGGTCATCTTCAAAAACACCGTTCCTTGGCCCTTGATCACAGAAGTTGCAGAATTGCCCATGAAGAGCTTCTCTCCAGTTTCCAACGGAACTAGATCAGCAAACTCGGCCCGGTCACAGCAGATGTGTCTTGTAGCCCCAGTATCGAGCCACCACTCCTTTGGATTGGAGTCGACCAAGTTCACTTCGGAGACCACAGCAGACAAGCTGATGTCGAACACTTCTTTGAAAATGGTGTCCACAGCATTGGCCTCCTTATCCTTGTTTC
>NW_010364069.1:100829-180147 GCF_000414095.1 Morus notabilis
CCCCAAAAAAAAACTTTTTTTTTTTTTTTTTTTTTTTTTTCCAAAAACGTTTTGGTCCTTTTTTTTTTATATATATTCCTTGCAAAACCTCCTTTGTATAAATCCGGAATCTGTTTTAAGATTGTTAGCCGAAATAGTGGATAATACAAAAGAGGAACAAGTTAAGGAAGAACAAAACCGAAATTCATACAATTGTAAATTCAACCTTTCTACCAAACTCGGAATTGGAAGTTGTAAGGATGTCGAGGCACGTGGACCACGTTTTCCTTAAAACAGATTCGCCCCCTCCGGCGTGTGCTTGAGGTTACGTTGGACGTCCGTCTCCCAGGATACAACGACAACGACGGTAGCTTGATGCACTTTCGGAACCGTCCGGCGAACTAGAACTTGATCTTTCCTCTATCACCAAAACTGAACTACAAGAACATAAAGCACAAAAAACACGGGGACATAAACAGAAGCGAGAGAAGAGAAGAAGAATTCTGAAATCTGAGTGCTTTGTTCATGTGGAGGATGGCCCTTATATAGCCTGCCCGTGAGGGATGTTACAAGGCTGTAATGATTATTGCTGCAGTTTCTACAACCGGAGGTTTAATGTCCATAAACCAATGGTTATTGCTGCAGTTTCTACATCCTTCACTAATGCAGATTTTAAACAGCCACTAATGAATCAGTTTCAGAATTTAGTTGGCAAAATAAAAGAAAAAATTACAAAACGAGTTTTCCGATCCGGCATTCGTGTCCGCAGGTCGCGGGCGCACACATTGGCCCCCAACCCGCCGGGATCGTGATTTGATTTTGAGTGTATGAATACTCGATTTTGATCTCCTCGCGATGGAGAATGTAAATCCATCGAGAGCCGTCCCGAAAACCTATTGGGCCCCATCCGAATATGGGTCTCAAAATGGGCCTTTAAAATGGCTTAACAAGCCATTTTTCAACAAATCTAACAGAGAAATTCCCTTCTTTTTCACTTAAATTCAAATTAGAAGAAGAAGGAAAAGAAAACCAATTTTTAAGCAAATGAACAGCTCAATTATACTGGAAAATCAATTAGTTTCCCTTCACTTAGCCAAATTTAGATTGAAGAAAAAAAAAAAAAAATTGCCGTGAGACAGCAAAAGAGAAGACAACAAATCACAAATACAAACTTAATGTCGTTTTCTAGTTTATTGTCTATTATTTTTTGTCGTCGTACACTTATTTGCTGTCGTTTTTTAAAATTATCCCGTTTTCTACAATGCGGTGCAGGCAGCCGTGGTTTGTTGTTTGTTCAATTTCGATGTTCGCTTGTTTTTTGGGCCTATCGATGTTCACTCTTGGTGCTGCTCCGTCCGTTTAATTTTTGTATGGTTTTTGTCCTTCTTATTTATATTATTTGTTATTATTGTCTTTTACATTACTGCGACTTGTTACTATTGTTTTGAAGGTTTATTTGTTAGGTTTTTTAATGGTTTGATTCTCTTGAAGGTTTATTTTGTTAGTTTTTTTTAATGGTTTGATTCTCTTGAAGGTTTCTTTCTGGTTTGTTGTATGCGCGTTTCTATCGTTTCATTTTTTGTCATTTTCATTTTTCTATTTTATTGTCGTTTACTATTTACTGTCTGTTTTCATTTTTCTATTTTATTGTCGTTTATTTATTGGATGTTATTTCTATCGTTTTGTTAGTTACTTTGTCGTCTGTTTTCATTTTTCTATTTTATTGTCGTTTATTTATTGGCTGTGATTTCTATCGTTTTGTTAGTTTATTTGTCGTCTCCATATTTCTGTCGTTTATTTTCAATGTCACTTGGATTGTTGGATTTATTGTCGTTTGGTTTTGGTTTCTGCGTATTTGTTGTCGTTTTTAATATACCACAGCCTTTCGATACTTCGTGGTCATTTACTAATTTGTTGCCGTCTCGTCCCTTTCTAAGTCGTCGTTTTGTGTGTTCCCGTCATTTGCTCCGTTGCAGTTTCTTCCGTTATCCTTTTAAATTTGTTCACTACTTCCGTTTAATTTTTCCGGCGTGTTTAGAACCAGTGCAAAGCCAAAGTATAGTTAAATAATTCAAGAAAAATATTTCACATTTTAAAAACATGAAAAACCCTAAAGAAAAGCTTAAAATTTCAACGAAAAAAAGACCTCGAATTTTATCCTCTTGTAAACGTTAACATATTTTCACATAATTTTTCTTTTAGAAAAAAAAGAGTTTTAAAAATAAATTCGATATAAGTGAGGGTATCAGTATCTTTTCAACTTATTTTTATTAATTAAATATTAAATGAATGAAATTGAACAAGTTTTTTTAAATTTAAAATGTGTTCATTTACACAATTTAAATTATTAAATTATGTATATAAAAAAATATTAAAATAAAAAATTTAAATTTAAATTTATATAAAAAAAACACCGTTACAACTTACAATATAATTTAAGTCCTAAAATAAACAAAATCTTTAATATATTTTCTTTGTACTTTATAAAAGTAAAGGCGTAAATGGTGAAAAAATCGAAAATGAGATATATTTACATGATTAACCCTACATAAATTTGCCTGCGTGCTGATTTGTTGCGTCCTTTGTTCATCTTCTTCCTTACGGCAAATAAGCTAACACACACACCGAAGAAAATGTCGAACACCGCAGAAGAAACCCTAGCGGAAATGGAAGAAGAAGAAGGAGGAGTGTACGAACAGAGAGGCTCCGAAAACGACAACGAAAACGAAAACGAAAACGACGATCTCTCCCACGAATGGGAGACCATGGCTCGAGCTTGGCTCTGCTCGTTCCCCGAAGCCAAAGCCGTTTCCATGGCGGAAGTCGAGTCCTGGATCGACTCCAACCTCGATTCCTTACCCGACGGCATCAAATCCATGCCTCGTTCCGACCTTTCTCTCAGGCTCATTTCCATTCAGAACATGCGACTCCCCAATCAGGTTCAATTTTCCTTTCGAATTCGTTTGATTCATAAGTTCAAAAATGTGTTTTTGGGCTCAAGAATTCAAGATTTCCGATGCATAATTTAAAGGGAGGAGAAGGAGAAGAAGAAGAAGCGAGTCCAGTTGATACTCCTCATGCGCGGTTTCAACGCACCGATCAGTGGAGACCGGTTTATTCGTGGCTGGAATCGTTGGACAAAGACGAGGTTGTTAAGTCTAAGGATATTTCGGATTGGCTAACTGAGAATCCGAATGTGCAAGAACAGTTGTGCTCTAGGCATTCTCGGTACCACTTGATGCATTACATTAAAAAGTGTCATATGAAGATCCTCAAGAGAAGAGAAAAGAAGAAGGTAGGAAATGGTTAAAGGTTTTTTTTTTTTTTTTTTTTTTTTTTTTTAAATAATTCAACTTGAGGGAAAAAAAGGTTGGTCTTTTATTTTTATTTTTATTTTTGATATTTAATTCTGTGACTATTTTTCTGAACAGGGGTTTCAGCAGTCTGAGAAACCAGCGTCTCTCAAGGTTAATAAAGATGTGGTGATGAAACAACCAGCCGTGCTTCCAAGTTTAGGTATTTTATGTAGTCTTTATTGGTTCATGGGTTTGAACAGAAAGTTAGAGCAGAAGTTTGAATTTTTGAGGGATAAAACACTCGAGTAAAAAATGTTTGAATTGGGTTGGAATCTATGAATCAAATGGGGCTTAGTGTTCTAAATGTTGCGGTTTGCGGGTTGATATGTTGATTGTTAGAAAGCGCTTGAAGGCATGAATCCAAACCCATTTTTAGGTGATGCATGTAGATTATTACCAGATAGGAAAGTGAAGGAAAAGAAAGTAAAGTTTTCGAATGCAATCCCAGAGAAGTGTTGCGAGAGAGAGAGCTTTGTATTAAATGCTAGCGTAATTCAAATCAGCATTACGCATTTCAAATGTGGCGTCACATTTTTTGTATAATAAACGAAGGAATCAATGAATTTAGGCCCAGTGTAGCGACTATTTGCTATCTTTCTATTCAAACTTGTGGGAAGTTTTGGAGTTAGATTCAAATGATTGTGCATATGATCAGAGAGGATATTTAATTGCTTTATGGCAAGGATTCGAAGCTGTGAGTTTATTGTCTCCAATCTCCATTTATTCGCATTCGCTTTTTCATTGATTATAGATACACCGGATGTTTATCTCTCTCAAAATAAGGTTGATCATTAACTTTTATTCGTATTAGCTTTCATTGATTAAGTTAGTTCACTTGGTACGATTTACAAGTTAAATCTAACTTTGTCAGAGCGTGAAGTAATTCGTCAGCTCAAGCTTTTAGAAGGACTAGTAGTCTAACAATCTTTAATCAAGTTCCTTGTCTTTATTGTCTTCTGTTCAAAAGAGAAATATTTATAATCTGATCATATTGCATTTATCTCATCTGCTCTTTCAAGGGGTGTGATATTCACCGTGTTTTGTATTATTGTTCTCTAAACTTGTTTACAGCCTAATTGTCATCTTTTTGAGTAATTACAATATCTCCTCAATATTACGAGAACGTTTGGTTCATGGGTTCAAAATCATGGTTCATGATTCTGATTTTTGAAATTTAAATTTTTTGTGAGAGAAAAGCACTGTAGTAGAACCAAAAACTATAATCATAAACCAGGTAGAACCTTTGAAACAAACGTCACCTACATGATTCAACCCGTTTTAACTTTAATTTTTTTGCAGTTATCTCTCCAGCAGCCAACATACCTAAAGATAGTGACGTATATTTAGCCAAGCGAAAGGAGGCACTTCAGAAATATGAAATGTAGGTCAAGCATTGATCTTTTTTTAATACATATTTTTAATTTTTTTTAATCTTCCATCTACTTATTGATCATGTTAACGTGGTTCCAGTTTAGTAGAGTTGGAGAAGCTGCTTTCCCCATCTGTCATGCGTCAAGAGCTAAGCAAATGAAGAATTTTGAAGCACTTTATAGAAGTTCAGTTTGTAAATTATTCTCTCCGTAGTAAGCACTGCTAGAGCCTAGAAACACAATTTAATGTGGTATCCAAGGATCCGATTTTTTTGCAATCAAAAAGTGGGCCTAGAAATTGGTCCCAGAGTTGTATTCAATCTTATCTGTAAATTTTACAACTTTGCTTGAGCTGAATGCAATATCTAGTTTTTCTCAAGTGTATTTGGCCTTTCTTTCTCTGCATCGTCAAATCTGTCCTCATTAAGTGCCAGATTCTATATCCAAAAAGCATGAAAAGTTGACTTTTTGTAGATGATTCAGAAGTTTGATACCGGTGGAATAAATAGAAAAAAAAAAAGGACCCAGAGCATATTATGATAATATCTTTTTCTTCTGTCTATTATTTTAGGATCCGTTTAGTTCGCTGATTCGAGTTTTTAATTCGAGTTGAGATGTAATTTTATGTGAGAGCTTTTTACTGTAGTAAAAAAGTTAGATTTGATTGTTTGTGAGAGTTTTTTACTGTAGTAAAACTCGAATTCTAAACTCGAATCAGCGAAATAAACGGGACCTTAACTTTCATTGACTCAGTGCCTAATATCTTTTGCTTACGTATTCATAAAAAATATCTTTGCTCACAATGGAAATGCAGAAAAAAAAAAAATGACGCTTCCCATATCAGTTTGCAATCAGATTGGTCTAATTCCTAGTCCTTAAATAATAACTTTAATTATTTCTTAATTATTAATTACAATTTAGAAAGCGGGAAACATGGGCCTGAATAACCTGATCTTACTGACAAGGCAAGTCATGTTCTACAAAATCTTTCAAATTCGGATGTCGATAATAAAACCTATAATTCTAAGTTCTTATAGCATATAGCAACAGTATAATAATGGAGTTGTTTTCCTTTTTTTTTTCTCTTTTTTTTTTCCTTTTATTTTTTTTTCCTATTTTGTCGGTGACTTCTTAGTGACGAGACTCTTTGGTACCCCTCAGAAGTAATGTTAACGCTGGCTGCCCTTCCTCCACGGACTTGACTTTAGCGAGAAAAATGGCTCGCACACGTAGCGTCTGTTTAGTTCGCTGATTTAAAATTTTAATTCGAGTTAAGATGTGATTTTATGTGAAAATTTTTTATTGTAGTAAAAAAGTTAGATGTGACTGTTTCTGAGAGCTTTTTACTGTAGTAAAACTCAAATTTTAAACTTAAATCGATGAAATGAACGGAACCATAGCCTAAGTAAGCAGTTTCCGTGTCCTAATTTCTATCAAACCACAAGGTTAAGTTAGAATGGTGTCTTTTGGCTAATACAAATCCTTGTTTAAGTCTTTGGTTCTGTTTATTTCACCTATTCGAGTTTTCAGTTCTAAATTTTTACAGTTTATCTCAAAAAATATCACATCTAATTTTTTATGCTACAGTTAAAAATTCTTAAAAATTATGACATCTCAGCTCAAATTAACTACGCAATAAAACTAGACGGCAGGGTTGGAGTTCAACATTTGTAGCTTTCTAATCAAGCATCTTATATGTATAAGATGTCTATCGGTAATTTTCAGGAAATTATTATTGTGTTTCAATTTTTACAATTTTTCTTAGATAGATTGAATCTATTAAACATAAATTTTGATAAAGCACGGCTTCAGCAAAAACAAAACAATGAAGTCAATTTTTTTTTTTTTTAAAAGTCGACGTTGGTTCCTTTGCTGGCCATCTATTTCAACGTTCATTGTTTCTTTCCCTTGCTATTCAAGTCTGAACTGAAAAAGGATCTTCCAACTTTAAAGCATCTTTCAAATAACAATAATGTATATAATAGTAAAACAAAAAGAAAAAGAAGAGAAAAACAATTGGGAAGCGAGACAAAAGGTTGACTAGACAGCAAAGACAAAACCATCTTCAAGAAAAAATGGCCGGCCTACACGTATAAACAAAGTTGAGTCCCAAATTCCCAATCAACATCACTATTGAAATACATTATGGAAGTTCCATTGAAGAAGATGAATGGCCTCAATTCCTTCTTGTCCTTGAAAGTTACACTACTAACGATAGCAATTGTCCTAGTGCATATTTCCGATGCTCACACCGGAGGCAGATATGGCGGTGCAGGCGACGGAGTCCAGCCATTGTCAAAGATTGCCATCCATAGGGCGGTTTCCGAGCTTCACGAAAATGCTTCCATCAAAGCAGCACCAGTAGTTCTTGGAACCAAGGTTGTTTAATATATGACTTCACACTTGCATGTCTTGTTCTTGGGCAACAAACTTGTCATGTCTATCTATCTATCTATCTAGCTATCCATGTTCATGAGGCTAAGGAAATAGTAGAAATCTGACTGGTTGATTTTAGCTGATGGGTTTGTTTTGCAGGGTGAAGATTATCAATGGGTCACTGTTAAATTTGACTCTCCTAAACCTGGTGAAGATGATTGGATTGGAATTTTTTCTCCGGCAGATTTCAAGTAATGTTCATTCTGATGGCTGTTATAAACTGCCTTTGGAAATTGTTTGTATGTTGTTTGGTGTTTTTGCTTAAAAGTTGGCAGATTAAATAGGCATATTCTATTATGGCAGCTCATCTATTTGTCCAGCTACTGATGATGTGGAGGGTGCTCCATACATATGCTCAGCTCCAATTAAGGTATACCAATTGCAATCTACATATTTCTGTTAGACTAAATCATTTCATCTTCTTTTATCATTCTCGCGTTCAACTTTTGTTTTTGTTCAGTAATCATTTCATCTTCTTTTATCATTCTCATGTTCAACTTTTCCTTTTGTTTTCAGTATAAGTTTGCAAATGATTCGAATGATGATTACACGAAGACAGGCGAAGCAACTTTGAAGTTTCGATTGATCAATCAACGAGAAGACTTCTCATTCGCGTTGTTCGCAGGCGGGTTGTTAAATGTACGTTAACTACCCTTCTTTCTTTCAGGTTATTTGTTCGTAAAAATTTGTGTTTTATGTCGTAGTGTGTCGCCCACCCGCGGTTCTTGATGGTGTTTGTGTAGTTCATGCATTTTAAGTTTACATTCTTTCACTTATATAGGCTTTCTGCGGTGCCTCTTCTTGAATTGTTGTCTGACTTCTATGTTCTGATATGCAGCCAAAGTTGGTGGCGGTTTCTAATGTCATACGCTTTGCAAATCCAAAGGCACCCCTTTATCCGCGTCTTGCTCAAGGAAAGTCATGGAATGAAGTAAGTTCATGCAATTACCACATGATATAAATATTTGATTCATCATTGTTTGTGTTGAAACCTAATCCAACTATCTAAGCCTTAGTTTGTACACGATCAGTATGAGATCATCATACTTCAGGTAGAAAAATATTTTTGCTGTGTTTGGATGGTGGCAAAAGAAATAGGGAGGGAGAAAAGTTATACATCTTAGGCGAGGATGAATGCAGACGAATGGGAGGATCTTTCCCTTAATGTGTTTGTATGGATTCCCTCTTCCCACTAATCTCTCACCCAATATCTTCCCTTCTCTAATCCTTCCTTCTTACCAAACAAATCCATGCACTAATCTTCTTACCCCTATCCAAACAAGGCCCTAGATTTATCCTTCTGTGCTTTGACTTCCATTGTTTCATTCATTTCATGTAATGCTGATTGCTGAAGAAAATATTTATCAAAGAAAATCAGATGGTGTCTGAACTGACTCCACTTTCAAACCATCATTTTTTTGACCTTATGTAGTACTAATTCTGTGAAAATGCTGTTTTGCTTTGATGCAGATGACAGTGACCTGGACAAGCGGCTATAACATTGATGAAGCTGTACCCTTTGTTGAATGGGGTTTCAAGGGACGAGATCAAATTCAAACACTAGCAGGAACGTTGACTTTTCGTCGAAACAGCATGTGCGGTGCGACTCATTTAACCTCTCTCCTTTGTCTACCAGTGTGGGAATTGTATTTCTATCATCAAAATGTTCTTAGCGAGTCTTAATTTCTCTTCTTCCTTCATGGATTATTCACTTTCCATATCAAACACACAATTTATCACACACAGAGTTAGTTTTTAGTTTTTAACTTGTTGAAATTGAGGAGAAATGGCAGTTGAATCCCATTGTAGTAACCAAGTTCTCTTCTCTTCTCTTCTCTCACTCAACAGGCCCACCGGCCCGGACATTTGGTTGGCGAGATCCGGGTTTCATCCACACGAGTTTCCTAAAAGAATTGTGGCCAAACTCTATGTATGCTTCTTATGTACTACAAGTAATCTCAAAAACTTCCAAGACATTACTATATTGTTGTTCTTAAGGCCTATAGTTGGCGCTTTCTCTCACAGGTACTCTTACAAGCTCGGACATAAGTTACAAAACGGCACCTTTATCTGGAGCAAGTCCTACTATTTCAAGTCATCACCATATCCAGGACAAGAATCATTACAACGTGTAGTTATATTTGGTGACATGGGAAAGGTATGTCAAGAAAATTAAGTGGAAACCAGAACACAGAAAAAGAAAATAGTATTCTAAAAAATGATTTGTTTTGAGTATGAAAATGACAATGAGAATTTTTTGGGAATGGTAGTGAGACTCTTCTTGAAATTGCGTTTAGTTATTTTTTTGAGAGATTGTTTTAGGCATACGAGAAAGTGAGACTGTGTTTGGTTATGTGTCTGAAAATGTGTATTAAGTTATAGTCTTAGAAAATGAAAACGGAAGTGTAAAAACACTTTCAACTATTTTTCATTTCCTTAACAAAAACCATTGTCACTGTTTGTTTTTTTTTTTCGTTCTCGTGTTCAAAACATTTGCTAACCAAATGTTGTCTACAAAACATTTTCGTTTTTGTACCTCAGAAGGCGTGCATAAACATTTCCAAAAACAACAAAAAACGATACCAATCGGCACCAAAATTTACCCTTTTTCCATCATTTTGCAGGCAGAACGTGATGGTTCAAATGAGTTTCATAACTACCAGCCAGGCTCACTCAATACCACAGATCAACTGATTAAGGACCTAGATAACATAGACATAGTTTTCCACATAGGTGACATTACATATGCAAACGGATACATCTCACAGTGGGACCAGTTCACAGCCCAAGTGGAGCCCATTGTATCTACTGTGCCATATATGATTGCGAGGTTTGATATGCTTGTTTTGTTTCAGTGCCTAAATTGAGAGTTTAAACACTTCCTTTTTCTCAAACTTACATGTTGAGTATTCTGATAGTGGCAATCATGAGCGTGACGTGCCGGGAACCGGCTCATTCTATGACGGCAATGATTCGGGCGGTGAATGCGGCGTGCTAGCTGAGACAATGTTTTATGTTCCTGCTGAGAACAGAGCCAAGTTCTGGTAAGATTTAAAAAGATTCCACATGCCAAGTTTTGGTAAATATGAGGAAGTCAAGCTTAATTAGGATCACAAGAAAATATAATCTGATTTCTCCAGCCATTTACTGGTCTTATTTTTTCTGCAAAACCAAATTTTAAATGTTGAGTGTGTGGATCATAATTATTGCCCTGTTAGCACTTGATTTACCTTGTATTTTTGGGTAAAGTGAGAATTTGACACTTTCAATTTCCCTAGTCTTCTATTGAGGGGATAAGAGAGGTTAGAGGGGGGAAAAAAAAACGTAAGAGTTGTGCGGTTTTCTCTTGTAATTTTCTTCTTTATATTGGAATTCTGCAGCTGAAAGTGGACGTAGCTCTCATAACGATGAACAACTATCAATCTCGTGTGCTCATTTATTTGTTTTCTTTGATTTTATCGCTCTAGATAGTAAAGGATCTTGATGATTCTAGTTCTCAACAGAAAAGAAAAGACTGTGTTAGTTCTAGTCCAACAGGTTTTCTTTGGTCTAGTTGCCTTAAAATAAGCTAAACCCAATATGGACATATCTCTAAAACTCCAAGGCCTCGCTCGTTTCACCATTCGAATCGTAACTCAAAACTTTTTATGTTCTCTCACAAAAATTCAAATTCATTCTCTCACATATATGCACTTTTCAACTGAAACTCTCAAACTCGAACTAGCGAAATGAACGTGTCCAAATAAAAGCCAATGTTGTTCGTGTTCATTGCAGGTACTCAACAGATTTTGGAATGTTCCACTTTTGTATAGCTGACAGTGAACATGATTGGAGAGAGGGATCAGAGCAGTACAAGTTCATAGAAAAGTGCCTTGCTTCAGCAGACAGGAAGACACAACCATGGTTGATTTTTGCTGCTCATAGGGTTCTGGGCTATTCCTCTGCATATTGGAAAGATGGCTCATTTGGGGAACCAATGGGAAGGGAAAGCTTACAGAAGCTATGGCAGAAGTACAAGGTGGACATTGCATTTTTTGGTCATGTCCACAACTATGAGAGGACATGTCCCATTTACCAGGTATGCAAAAACATCAACCAAAAAAAAAAAAAAAGAAAGCTTACTTCTGCATCATTTATAAAACGACATGTCGTATATAAAGTCATCCGATACCTCGTGTATAAAGTCATATATTGAAGACAGTATTGGAATATTGGTTTCATCTGATAATTTATATCTACTTCTTTATCCAATGAAGAAAACAGGGTCTCGCAAGTGTGTAACAAACTACACTGGTTATTTTGTCATCTTTTCTTGCATTATTGACATGAAAAAGAAAAGAGCAAAAAAGATCAACGCATAAGATGAGTGAAAAACTTACTCATACCAATGTTACAAGTAGAAAAGCAAATAAAATAGTCTGAAGAATTTGCCAAAACATATTGCTGAAAATAGCTCCTGATCTTGCTAACAAAATCAAACATTCTTAGGGATACAAGGCCAAAAAAAAAAAAAAAAAAAACTTTTCTTCTACAACACATTAATATTTCATCCAACGCTTTTAACTTTCTATGGTTATATGATGCAGAATCAGTGTGTGAATAAGGAAAAATCTCATTATTTGGGCACGGTGAACGGAACCATTCACATCGTCGCCGGCGGCGGTGGGAGCCACTTGTCGAATTTCGGGCCAGTGCAGCCAACTTGGAGTCTTTTCAGAGATGTTGACTTTGGTTTTGTGAAACTAACGGCGTTCAACCGCACTACACTGCTGTTTGAGTACAAGAAGAGCAGTGATGGGGAAGTCTATGATTCCTTCACCATCTCAAGGGACTACAAGGATGTTTTGGCTTGTGTACATGATGCCTGTGAACCCACCACTTTAGCCACATAATAAAAAATATTGTATGATTTTCGACTTCCGTGACGTTTTTTTTTCAAGAATAATACATGATTCAGATCATGGTTCTTAGTTCTATTACAGTATTTTTGAGGTTGTTCTTTTATATTTTTGAGTTAGAGTGACTTGAGTGATGATCTTGAGTTGAGTTTGAGTTATAACTTGAGTTGAAGTTATAACTTGAGTTTGTATTTGGATGTGCATATTTGAGTTATGATTTGAATTGAAAATCTTTTTGAGTTTGTGTTTAGGTGGGTCAAAACTTAAATTTATATTTAAATAATATTTCACTAAAAACTCAATGGTAATGAAAAATTTTAATAGGGTATATGGGTGGGGTTTTATTCATATTTTCGTTGTGAATGCATAGAAAAAAATTTTACAAAAGAACATGAACTTGAATAAAATTGTAACTCGAGTTCAAACTTTTTCTGAGTTTCGTTACAAAAAAATAACCCATTTTTTCATAAAAAATTTGAATTTAAAAAATTAGAATGATGAATCATAATTTTAAACCCATAAACTAAACACCACCTTGATTTTATTTCATTCAAATAAATGGTTCATTTGATTTGGTGTGACACAAGAACTCTTTTTTTTTTAAATTTATTATTATTATTAAAATAATTAAAATAGAATATTATATTAAAGTATAATAAGATATTGAAATTGAATAATGGATAATAACGTAAGAGAAAAGAGTTGGTCTGGTACAAAAAAAGAAAAAAGAAAAAAGAAAAAAGAAAATGCACATAACATAAGTTGTGAAAAAGGTTGGTTGTATTTGGTCCCCACTTTTTTTTTTTGGTTTTCTCAATTTGCTTTGCAAACTAAAATTATTGTATCTTCTAGATGAAGGTTGTTTTCATCTCTAAAGAATAATATGTTCTTTTCTTAATTGAATCCTTTATTTTTCTATATTTGTGGCTCCCCATTTCTTAAAAAAAAAAAAAATCTTTTCAGTATCTAATTGAGTTTAAATACGGATGAGTAACGAAATTGAATTTTAAAATTGTTAAATTGAATTTTAAAATTGAGTTTAAATGTTTGCATCAATGTAAAAGATGTGGATGAATTTTCGAAAAGAAAGTGAATCTTTATAAAATTGTTAAATTGTAAAAGTAATTTTCGTAATTATATCTTATAAAAAATAAGGTCCATGGAAGATAATATAAGGCACGTATAACAAATAGGCAAGTACCTATTAAGTATATTTCAATAAAAAAAATAAAAAAATAAAAAAGTACCTATTAAGTATAAACCGTAATTATTTCAAAAAAAAAAAAAAAACAACAACAAATTTCGCGGTAACTACTTCCCACACTTGCACTGAAAAACAAGCTTCTATTTTCCCTCCACAGCAATTATAAGACCTTCTCTGTAAAATCCCACCGGTCATTTTCTCTCTCACAAATTATAAGATGTTCATTTCACTCATTTAAATTTAAAAATTATTATAATAAATTTTTTTTAAAAATAATTATATTTAATTTTTTATTATAATAAAAAAATTTTATATAAAATTATATTTTAATTTAAATTAAAAATTTAAATTAACGAACTAAACAGTTTTAAATAAGTGCAGAGAAAGAAAAACTTGAGAGAGATTTTGTTTTTTTTGTTTTTTTTTTCTTTTCAGTTGTTATCATTATTATTTTCCTTTTATAACACATCTCTCTGATTTTTTTCCCCCACGTGTGTTGGCATTAAAGATTCTGGAGATTATTCTCAGAACCCAAAAAGGATCAAAGTTTAAGAATAAAATCTATTTAAGAGAGAAGTTTTGATTTTCAATTGGTGAAGAAGAGAATGGTTAAGGTTTTGGTGTTTGTGTTTTTTTTTATGAACGTTGGATTGGATTGGGCTCACTGTAATGGATTTGGAGAGCAGCCACTTTCCAAGATCGCCATACACAAAGCCACTATTGCTCTTCGTCATTCCTCTTCCTTGAAAGCCTATCCTTTTGTTCTTGGCTCAAAGGTAACACTTTACTCTCAAATTTTGCTTCTTTTTTTTTTTTTTAATAAATTTTTAAAATTGATGGATTGCCCACAATTTGAAGATTTTGAATAAACCCAGAACTTTTTTTTTGGCTGAAAATTAGTTATCCTACTGTTTTTTGTTGTGAGGGTTTATCAATTGATTGATTTTTGAATGTAGTTGTTTACTTGTTTACAATCTTTGTCCACAATATGATGTTGGGATTTTGAGTAGATTGAATTTTCTATAGGATCTTTGGATTAGGGGGTTCAATTTACGGGTTGTTATGTTATTATGATTCTTGTTTTGTGGGGTTTTTGGTGATGGATGATTTGATCCATATGCTACAGGGTGAAGATACCCAATGGGTAACTGTGGATTTACAACACTCTGAACCTGCTTGGGATGACTGGGTTGGTGTTTTCTCTCCTGCAAAATTCAAGTAATCTACATCTCTGTTAAATCTTGTATTGTTAAGGGGACTTTATATATAGCTGAGTTTGTGGAATAATTTATTGCATAGAGTAGAAATATAAATGTTACTGGAACAATGGTGAAAATTGATGTGATTCTGTTTTGTTTCGATATGACAGCTCATCGACTTGCCCACCCGAAAATGCCCCAAAAGAGCAGACTCCATACATATGCTCTGCCCCAATCAAGGTGTGTAAATGCAAGTTTAGCAATGAATGGTAAATTAATTTGGCCAAAAAAAAAACAAGAAAAAACTCTTACGTATGTGATGTCTAATGCTTTTTCTTCAGTACACGTTTGTGAGAGATTACTCTCATTATGAAAAGACTGGCAAAACTTCCTTGAGGTTCCAACTGATAAATCAGCGGGCGGATTTTTCATTTGCGTTATTTGCAGGCGGGTTGTCAAATGTGTGTGCTCTTGACTCTTTCTTTTGCAATATGCTTCACCAAACATTTTACATTTTGAGTACAAGTGATATTTTGGCTACATGACTGAGTCAGCTAGTTCAATATTGCAGCCAAAACTGGTGGCAGTTTCAAACGTCATATCATTTGCCAATCCAAAAGCGCCAGTCTATCCAAGGCTTGCTCTTGGGAAGGCTTGGAATGAAGTAAGTTTTCTTTTTCGGTGATGGTTCTTCGCCTATTCTTCTCGCTGCTTACTGTTTGTACGTCTTAAGGTTGAATTTGAAATGGAAATTGTTTGGCTAAGTAGGATTTACTGTGTTAAATTTTTGCAATTTCTTTGTATCATGATGTGAGCTTGTAAATTGTGTTAAGTGAGTTACATGAAGGATTATCCACACATAAGTACTGAGGTCTGTCCGTGTACAAAGGTTGGAAGAAAATTTTATAGACTTGTAGTTTTGATACGGAAACTATCCTATTTATACCTCCTTCCCATGGTAAGAGAGTGATTTTCTTGCAAATCCTGATTCCGCATCTTCTCACTTTGTTGCTGAAGCTTCCTTTTTGATCAAATCTATGTTATTTCCCATTTAGAAGAACATCCATTGTGAATGAGAAATTCTATTACAAGATGGAACATGTTGAGCCTTATCTCTCAAACAATTCGAACAAGGGAAAAATGAATGATTATAAGTGCAACAAAGATAATAACAAAAAGAAAAACAGTACAGTATGTTGAGTTACAAGACAAAACTTGGATATGTGAATAGCGATAGCAGTTTTGTTTTACTAAAACGAATCCTAGAGTTGTGTGTTTATCCATTTTCCTTAGTATCTCTTTCTGGTATATATGAACTGATACAAGCTGCAATATTTGCAAAATCTTTGAACCGTGCAGATGACAGTAACCTGGACAAGTGGCTATAATATTGATGAGGCTGTTCCATTTGTTGAGTGGAGTATGAAAGGAGGAAGTAAAATGCGATCGCCAGCCGGAACTTTGACATTTAGTCGGGGGAGCATGTGTGGTATGATTCATTACAAATGATTTTGCTGCACTATGATAGCTCCAGTAATACACGAAACATTTATTTCATGCTGGTTTACTTCGAAACCTTTCCCAATCTAGGAAAGGGATTGTTATATTTTGATGAGTGATGAAAGGATTATTATGTAATAAATAGGCGTGTTGAATAATTGGGTTTACATGCTATCCAGGTTCACCAGCAAGAACAGTTGGGTGGCGTGATCCTGGTTTTATACATACAAGTTTTCTGAAAGATTTGTGGCCAAACTCTGCGTATGCATTTGAAGTATTTAGTCATTTACTTCTATGCAGTATCAATATCTATTCTAATGGTTGTTATTTGATGGTTTCTCAGGTACACATACAGGCTGGGCCATCTTTTGTTGGATGGTTCATATGTCTGGAGCAAAAACTATTCCTTCAGATCATCTCCGTATCCCGGACAGGACTCGTTACAACGTGTTATAGTGTTTGGCGATATGGGCAAGGTAATATTTACAAAGTTAAATTTCTGCATGGTATATTTAGATAATTATTTATGGGAATAGTAAGGTAGATTTCTGAGTGTTTAAACTTTTGATATCTTGAGCTCGTTGCTAATGATGGATTGAGGGCTTATACTGTACTCAGCTTTTGATGAAGAGAATAATGTTCCCGCCGTTGTAATTCTAGGCATTAAAAAAATCAGTAATAGATCATAATCAATACCATGTGGGGACAATACATGGAATCTAATTTTAATTTTGAAACTCTCCAAGTTGTTTTAGCCTCCGCAGAAACTATTAAGCACTTGTGTTGTGTATTTGGGTATTTTACATGCATTTTGAGGTCTAAGGCTTAAGTAGTGTGTATGTCTATGTTACGAGGAGTTGAGTTCATTTGGGGCATGTTTACTGGTCATGAATGGGAAAGGAAAAAAGAATGTTCCCTTTTTCGCCTATTTGTGTGCTTAAAGGAAAAAAGAATGTTCCCTTTTTTGCCTATTCGTGTGCTTACTTGCACAAATAGGAATGCTGATTTGGTGGGCCCCACATGCTTTAGAGAATGAGGAAAGGGAAAAACAATCTTAGGTTACTGATGTTTCCTTTTCAATTAGAATAGACCATAAAGTTGCTTTTCTAGCCTTTCTAAATTCCCTTTCAATTCGAATAGACCGCAAAAGTGCGTTTCTAGCCTTACACTACAAAACATGCCTTTGGTCCTTCTCTTTCTTTTCCAATACCTCATGCCTCTGTTCCTTCTCTTTCTTTTCCAACACCTTGTCCTCTCCCATTACATTCCATTACAAGTTAGTAAAGAAGCCCTTAGAGGCTAATGCTTTGTTATATGAAGATAACATTATTGTCCCCTTCTCTATCTTTCAGGCAGAACGTGATGGTTCCAATGAGTACAGTGATTATCAGCCTGGTTCACTCAACACCACTGATCAACTCATCAGGGACTTAGAAAACATCGATATAGTAATGCATATCGGAGATATTTCATATGCAAATGGGTACATCTCACAGTGGGACCAATTCACGGCTCAGGTGGAGCCCATTGCATCAACTGTACCGTATATGGTTGCAAGGTCTGCGGCTCATTACATGTTTTCACTTTCCTCTATATGTAGAAATATCTTTCATATGATACATCATGATATTGAATACTGAATATCAAATTTCAATTTGTTTCATCTAGTGGTAACCACGAACGTGATTGGCCAAACTCGGGGTCCTTCTATGATACTCCGGATTCGGGTGGAGAATGTGGTGTAGTGGCTGAGACTATGTTTTATGTTCCAGCTGAGAACCGAGCCAAGTTTTGGTAAATTTCATACCTTATTTAAAATAAGTTAATGCATTTATGTCTTGTTAAAGTAATAGGATGGAGCTAGTCAATTCTAATCCCGTTTTCATCCATATAAGTCGTATTCTCTATCCCCATACAGGTACTCGACGGATTATGGCATGTTTCACTTCTGTGTAGCTGACAGCGAACATGACTGGAGGGAGGGGACGGAACAGTACAGGTTCATTGAGAAATGCCTTGCATCTGTGGATAGGCAGAAGCAACCTTGGCTGATCTTTATTGCCCATCGGGTGCTCGGGTATTCCTCCGACAACTGGTATGGGCTGGAGGGCGCATTTGAAGAGCCCATGGGAAGGGAAAGTTTGCAGAGACTTTGGCAAAAATACAAAGTGGATATTGCGTTTTACGGCCACGTCCATAACTATGAAAGAACATGTCCCGTATACCAGGTATATACTGATAATCTTCACTTGTGCCCCAACTAAAAAACTCACACGACAGCTTAACTCCGTTGCCATATATATAGCTTTTCATCATGCATATTTTGGTGCCAATTGCTATTTTCTATTTTTCATTTCCCTTTTACTAGTGTCAGAAAAGTATGGATGGGGTGGGCTTTGGGTAGGGGTTGCGGGTTCAATCCCGTGTTGTATAAAAAAAAAAAAAAATCATGATGTTATTATGTGACTTGTGTAAAAAGAGAGTATTATAAGCTTTGGCAAATATTTAATCTGATATAATTCTAATGTGATCTGACGAACGGTTCAAATTGTGTCCTACCGGTAAGATATTTTATCATATCGTACTACGAAATTCTCCTAAGTATAAAACGAAACGTTGCGGAAGAAGACTTACCATTTTATTTTTCTCCAATCTCACATTTTTGCCGGGCTGTTGCAGAGCAAATGCGTGAACGGCGAAAAATCCCATTACTCGGGTGTTGTGAATGGAACCATCCATGTTGTGGTCGGGGGTGGTGGGAGTCACTTGTCTGAGTTCAGCAAAGTTGTACCAAATTGGAGTATCTTCAGAGATTATGACTGGGGATTTGTGAAGCTGACAGCCTTTAATCACTCATCACTTCTTTTTGAATACAAGAAGAGCCGTGATGGCGAAGTATATGATTCTTTCACCATTTCTAGGGACTACAAAGATGTCTTGGCTTGTGTCCATGATGGCTGTGAAGCACATACTTTGGCATCTTGAATAATATTATTATTTTTTTCTTCCATCCTATTTTGTAGTATAATAGTGGAATTAGGTCATGCACAGATGGTGAATTTCTGCAGCATTATTCCCATGCCTAATAGTTAACGAATAATATCCATGTGACAAATCAATGTCGTAGGTACGGAAAATCCGACATTGGATTACATTTTAAATTCAATGTCTTATTGTTCTTCTTTTTATCCACATTCTTATTATCAAATCCTTTATACCCTTTTACTTGATCAGCTTCTCGTTTGCACGTGATATTTTATCGTTACTTGTTGACGGTTGAATTTCGTCAACAGAATTATGCCGGATTACTTCTAGGTACCCTTTTAGGTTACCGGCATGATAACGTTATATATGTTTGATGTATTGTTGCTATGGGATTTTTGGTGGTATGATAATTCTAAATATGTAAACGGAATACTTGAACGAAAGTAAAAGACACGCAAGTTTTATAGTGATTCACTTTGTTAATTAAGAGCTACATCCACTGTGTATTGTATATATTTATTTTCTATAGTTCTTCTAAGATTACACGAAAAGATCCCTCTATCCTTTGAGGCTCTCTCCCTTTTATAGCCCAATGATTACTTTCGTGGGCGGTTCTTCTTCGTAGGCTTATCCACTCGAGTGGCCTATGGTTCTATGGGCCCAAATCATAGCTTGTCAACACATTTTGCACTGTTTACTCATACAATTTGTCCCTTATTACGGCTCTGCAGACCCTGTAATCCCTAACCGTCCATTACAAGCGGTTTTAGGGACTCATAATTAATTCCTGCACCACTGACATCTTTTGGATCAGACGTAAACTGTTGTGTCAGGGTTCTTTAATGAGGCACTCTGTACTCTACCCTCGACGTCTATAACAGGGGATTAGGTTCGTCGCTTGACTGACTCTCGTGGAGCTTCCAAAGCGCAAGTCACACAGGCCTCAACGGTCTTGAGTGGTCAGCGGTCTGTGGATTCGTCCGTACGATTGGCCTTCCCAATCATTCAGAAGAAACAAGGCCTAGACGTCGACCGCTATCTGTTGTGGCAAACATAGAGCCACGTGGAGCGCTGTCGCCGTCCCACGTGTTAGCGCACATTTTCCCATATAACATTACTATTTTTGAATAAGGTTAGGAACATCAACTCAAATCTCAACTCTTGAATACCAATTGATGTAGCGTATGAGTAGTCATTTTTATATTGATGGGTGTTTAAAATATTGCAACGTCAATTTACGATAAGAAATTGCATCTACTAATAGAAAAATAATAACTCATATGTCAAATCAGTTAGTATATAAGAGTTGGGATTTGAGTCATTTCTTTTTATTTGTTGGTCTTTTAGTAAAATAAAATGAGAGTTTCTCTTGTAAGACTTCCTACTGATAAGGTCAGTTTTTAACTGTTAAATCTGGTTAAAATCACATTAAATTGAGAATGCATGCATAACGGACAATTTTTTATGGGGATATGAGAGTTTAAAATAAAAAATTTTCGGTGATTCACCTCTTCAGAACATACAAGACAAACTCCCAAATTAAATAGTGTAAATATCTTCAAGCGAGAATAAATTCCACGCTTGTGTATTTTTATTTATTTTATACTAAATAACAATTAATATATAAACAATGCAACCCTACTGAAAATAACAATTAATATAAACAATATAAACCTATTGAAGGTGTCAATGTGATAGAGGGATTATTCTCACTGAAATACTCTATTGGCAGCCTTCTTTGCTCATCACCCACGCTTGCCTCTTGAACCTTTGGGGTTTGGCAAGTTGCACTTACATCCTACAATAAAATTTTAATTTTGACAATCAAACTCTTGAATTCGAATTTCTTATCAAATCACCCCCAATTTGGGATAATTTGACAAGAAATTCAAATGCATGCAATTTTTTTTTTCAATGAGCAATTTGTGGCCAATCAATGATAAATTCAGGAGATTCTAGTGCAAGAGTGCTCACACATAATTGCGATTTTCTTTTTCATCTGTAGATAAGAGTTGAATATGCAGAGATTGTATATAGCTATTTAAATATAAAAGTGATGTGTAGAAAAACAAGAAAATACTACAAGTTGGGAGGAGATTATAAAACTTGTAGAAAGAAACAAAAAGATAACAAAGTCTGATCCACCTAAAAAAAGATAATAGCAAGACATAAAAATAATGGAACAAAACAAATAGCCATAATATTAATATTTTGGTATGCATAAGAAGACATTTGGGTGGCAGCTTTACTATGTCTATTAAAGAGAAAATTAAATAAAAAATGAAAATCAAGTGGTAAAGACTAAAGTGCCACCACTATGTTCATCCTCTCAGGACTTGATACTTTCTACTTTATCATGATTTTATTCGATTAAGTTATAGCAGCCTCATAGCTTTTCATAGTTTTCGAATGTATAATATTGCCAAATAATTACAACTAATCCCCACTAGTTTCATCAGGCAAAAAGATGAAAAATGATAAACAATATCACATGCTTGTTACCGAATAAATTTGTCTTGTAACACCAACTTCTTGAATAATAATAATGAGAAAAACAGAATTACATGCACGTTTCTTATTTAACAGTCCAAAACAAGCTCTCACTCCACTCTCTATAAATAATTGACATCCATAAACAAGTAATTAATACACAAAGAAAGAGATTGTTTTCTGGTTCTCTCTCTCTCTCTCTCTCTCTCTTCTGTTCTCTTCTTGTTCTCTCATGAATTCTTAGGTTTGTTATTAAGCCGTTTTACATAATATTGTTGGTAAAATCTCTAATTAGAAATGGAAAGTGAAAATCAACCTCTTATGAAAGTAGTAGTTTTGGTGTACATCTTTGTGTTGGGAAACTTTGTATCAGCTGATCGGAGTGGTCACAGAAGTGGATATGGGGAAAATCAGCAACCTCTTTCGCACATTGCTATCCACAAAACCGTCCTTGCTCTCCATGCCTCTGCCTCTATTGCGGCTTACCCTTTTCTTCTTGGCTTAAAGGTAACAAGACAATCATATCTTTTTTTTTTTTTTTTTGAACTATTTATAAAGGGTTGTAGAGATAGAAGACGGTACCGTTCATTTCGCCGATTCAAGTTTTGTTACAGTAATTTTACTCTCAGAAATAGTCACACCTAACTTTTTTGCTACAGTAAAAAACTCTCACACAAAATCACATCTCAACTCGAATTATAAACTCGAATCAGTGAAGTGAACGAGCCCTTAGAACTGTATGACGAAAAGGTATATCTTCTTGTGATATATGGATTTTTTTTTTTTTTAAAAAACAGTTTTACTTCAGTTGAAAATGACTATAGGGTAATAACAATAGGTTCCTAAAATTTTTAAAACATATATATATTTATATTCCAATGGATGTGAGCTGTGTAATGTATATTAACTGAAAAACAAATATTAGAGTCTCACTATTTTATTTTTTAGATTTATTATTCTAATATCACACAACTAAAACCTCGTTTATTTCACCGATTTGAGTTTTTAAGTTTAAGTTTTTACAATTAAAAACTTTCAAAAAAATGTTACATTATAGCTCGAATTAAAAATTTGAATTCGCGAAGCGAACGATGCCTAAATAAAGTCAATACCTATTGAAACATTTGTTTATTAATGATTTATTAGTATGTTGCTTTCTCATGACGTTGTCCTTTTTCATAGTTCACATCCTTTTTAAGACGCAATATACTGTTGTCGTTTATAAAGTTGCTTACGTTTGCACTAGAAGCTGTCGTTTTAAAGAGTTCGTCGTTTTCAAGAGAGGTCGTAGTTATATAATACTTATTTGCTGTTTGTCGTTCACTATGTTTTCAAGATAACTTGTCTTTGCTGTTTTAACTCGTTGTCGTTCACTATATAATACTTATTTGTTGCTCTTTAAATTTACCATCGGTTTGGATTTTGGAATATATGTTGTCGTTAGTAATCATATTGTCGTTAATTATAGATGACATCCTTTATAGGACCATTATCGTTTGTCAGAGATTGTCGTTTTTCAAGTTAGTGTCGTCTGCCCATCTGATTTGTTCCTTTAGTTATGAACAAAACCATAACATTTTCCCCTCCGGTTTCTCCTCTTCATTTGCTCCATCATAAGCAAAGCTCCTCTTCCTTTAGTAGTCGATGCTTCCATTTTCTGATGTTGTTACTTCCTTTTTTTTTTTCCCTCCGCTTTTTAGCATTCTTATTTTCTCCTTCTTTTCCCTTTAGAAGTGAAATCATTAGATAAAAAGCGTTAAAAACGACAAATATTGAATGTTTAAACCAAGGACAATAGCTAACAACAACAGGGAATAAGAAACTTAAAACAACTTTATCCCGACGACGAAGACACATTCATAAACAATAGGAAATAAAAAACAACAACATAATAAGAAAATGACGGCATCCTCTAATGCAACACCATGAACGACATTCTATAAAAAAAAGTTTGAACGACATCATATTCAAGAAACGACATTTAGCTGAGAAAACGACAACATACGAAATTGTCATCTACATCTTATTTTCCTAGTATTTTAGTAAGTTTGCTAAAAAGAAAAAAGAAAAGAAAAAAAAGGGAAACTATGAAGGCTTAATGTCACTAATCTAAACATGCATAATTATTTTCTTATGATTATAGGGTGAAGATGTGCAATGGGTAACTGTGGCGCTTGAACACCCTGAGCCCTCCAACGATGACTGGGTTGGAGTTTTCTCCCCGGCAAATTTCAAGTAAAATATTAACTCATCATCTCTATATAACTTACCAAAATATATTTCTTATGTGTTTTTTTGTTCATTTTCTTTCACTTGACACATGATTGAATCCAAAACACATTACTCTTTGCTTGAATAAACACCTACATATACATATAGAGTCCAACAAAAATATTGTACCTGAAAACTGAATCAATTATCTGATTTTGACATTATGATACATATATATATATATATGCAGCTCATCACTTTGTCCAGCTGATGAAGCAAATTGGAAAATAGGAAAACCATACATATGCACTGCACCAATCAAGGTTTGTTGTGTTACGTGAATATATATACAAAGCAATTTATTATCTATCATCTAACTTCTCAAACACTACATAAGTAATAATTCCAAAATGTTTTTTTTCTTCTTTTTTCAGTTCAAGTATGCGAATCGTTCCAACTCGAATTATGCAAAGACCGGCAAAGCGACTTTGAGGTTTCGGCTGATTAATCAGAGGGCTGATTTTTCTTTTGCTTTGTTTTCAGGCGGGGTTGCAAATGTATGTTACTGCTCTATACATTTTCTCTGATAGACATCTAAAAAATGTTATAATGTTTTGTTTCTCACATGTTCACCTTCTTCTTTGATAATGTTGCAGCCGAAACTAGTGGCCATTTCAAACTCCGTATCATTTGCCAATCCCAAAGCACCTCTTTATCCACGCCTTGCTCTTGGGAAAGCTTGGGATGAAGTGAGTAATTATGTCAAATTTTCTGTACACTGAGAAATGATTTTATTTGAATTTCTGAGTAAAGTAATGTACTTAGAAGTAATTTTGTTTCAAAATTTCAATTCTGCAGATGACAGTGACATGGACAAGTGGTAATAACATAGACGAGGCCGTTCCATTTGTTGAGTGGGGCCTCAAGGGCGAAACCCAAGTTCGATCCCCTGCTGGAACATTGACATATGATCGCACCAGCATGTGTGGTATGATCAATATTTCCTCGTATCTATTATACATCTCTACTTATACAACCAATTGTACATATATGAAGGCGTGTTGTGTCGAGTATGTAGAGTTGGTATGTGGATCGACCTTCACCGGGATCAGAACTTCCGGCGCAAAATCTTTAATGAGAGTGTATTGAGATTTTTACACATGTATTTTAATTATCCTAATGGTTGAAAGTGGACACAACTCTCACATCGGTGATGAACCGTTATAAATTTTGTGTATATATGCTTTCTTGATTTTCTTTTATATTACTGCGCTCATTAGTTTAGTAAGGATTAGGGTGGTTAATCCGTAGAATGTTGGAACATATGATGAGGTTTTTGTCTTGTTGTCTAGGCGAACCTGCACGCACGGTTGGCTGGCGTGATCCCGGATTCTTCCACACTAGTTTCCTCAAAGACTTGTGGCCAAACTCTGAGTATGCTTTTCAAAGAGCAATACTTAAGGCCCGTTTAGTTCGCTGATTCGAATTTTTAATTTGAATTGAGATGTGATTTTATGTGAGAGCCTTTTACTGTAGTAAAAGAGTTAGATGTGACTATTTATTAGAGCTTTTTACTATAGTAAAACTCGAATCGGTGAAATGAACGGGACCTTAATTACATCACAAGTGTTGTCTATATCTATGCATATGAAGTCTCTGACAATGTGTACTTCCATTTTCATGGTTAATTTCTCAGGTACACTTACAGATTGGGTCATCGTTTATGCAATGGTTCATATGTATGGAGCAAAAAGACCTATTCCTTCAAATCCCCTCCATATCCTGGCCAGGACTCCTTACAGCGCGTTATTGTATTTGGAGACATGGGAAAGGTAATATGCACATAATTTTCATGGTGTGTCAAATGTCATTGTTGATACAAACCAAAAAAAGTAAGAGTTTGAGTCATATCTTATGTACTTGTTCTTAATTAGAATCAAATTTCTTGCGTATTGTGTCAATCTGCGTTTTAGGCGGAGCGTGATGGTTCGAACGAGTTCTCAGTTGAGCCTGGTTCACTTAACACCACAGACCAACTCATCAAGGATTTGAAAAACTATGACATAGTTTTCCATATTGGAGATATGGCGTATGCAGATGGATACTTGGCAGAATGGGACCAATTTACAGAACAGGTTGGGCCCATTGCGTCAACTGTGCCTTATATGGTTGCAAGGTTTGTTTGTGCCGATGGAATCATCATCAAATATTGATAATTTCAATTGAAAATTTATGTTAAATTAGTTTCTTGGGTGTTGAATCTTTGATTTGGTTGCTGCAGTGGTAATCATGAACGGGATTGGCCAAATTCAGGGTCCTTCTTTGATGTCGTCGATTCGGGCGGGGAATGTGGTGTAGTGGCTGAAACAATGTTCTATGTTCCAGCTGATAACCGAGCTAAGTTTTGGTAAATTTTGTGACTTTTTCACTAAAGTAACTAAGCTCCCATGTCACCTATGACCTAACAATTTCCTTGAGGATGACAATTCATGTTGTGTCATGTCATGTTAATTTATGTCACCTAACAAAAAAACATTGTTCTTTTCTTAGGTACTCGGCAGATTATGGCATGTTTAAGTTCTGCATCGCGGACAGCGAACATGATTGGAGGGCGGGAAGCGAACAGTACCAGTGGATTGAGAAATGCCTTGCATCAGCAGATAGAAGGAAACAGCCTTGGTTGATATTCGTGGCTCATCGCGTGCTCGGATATTCCTCTAACCTTTGGTATGGCCGAGAGGGCTCGTTCGAAGAGCCCATGGGAAGGGAACACTTGCAAAATCTTTGGCAAAAGTACAAGGTTGACATTGCCTTCTTTGGCCATGTCCATAACTATGAAAGAATTTGCCCCATTTACCAGGTAATGTTTTCTCATGCCTATAAAGAAAATTACACTCACATAATGATCCCAAAATTAGTCCATTTGAATTTTTGCATACCTTTTCATCACGCCTATATGTTTATATATAAAATGAGCTATTGACTACAGGCATTACAAAAAGAGTCAATTCATGCATTAGAAAAAGTACCATCACTAATGTGATTGAAAAATCCACACCTGATAGATTGAATGCTATTAGAAAATCGAATGTGTTCTGATAATTGACACGACATACTACAATCAACAACAAAATAGAAGCGAGAATATAGGAGAGAGAAACAAACGAAATTGTGAAAATCATCAATCTCTTGCCTAGAGATTCAAGAAATGATAAGCTGCGCCGTCCTATATCGCCTGAAAATGGATATAGGTAATGGTTTATAAGAAATGATACCACTTCCTAATAGTATGGTCCCTCTAAGAGCAAAATTGTACAGATTTAGACCTAAAACAAACAATATCATACAAGGTGGAGGTGTGAATCGTTACCAAAATTGTTGATGAAAAAAAAAAAGCAGATTCAGACCTAAAACAAACAATATCATACAAGGTGGAGGTGTGAATCGTTACCAAAATTGTTGATAGAAAAAAAAAAAAGGTCTTAAAAAGCAACAAACATATTGTAATACTGCTTATATATGTTGTGATAAGCTATGTGGTGCCTTCTGCAGAATCAATGCGTGAATGAAGAAAAATCCCGCTACTCCGGCGTCGTGAATGGAACGATCCACATCGTCGTCGGAGGCGGAGGACGGAGCTTGTCTGACTACAGCATACTGAAACCATACTGGAGTCTCTACAGAGATTATGACTTTGGATTTACCAAGCTCACAGCATTCAACCACTCGTCGCTCCTCTTCGAGTACAAGAAGAGCCGCGATGGTGAGGTCTATGATTCTTTCACCATTTACAGAGAATACAAGGATGTCTTGGCTTGTGTCCATGATAGCTGCGAAGCCACCACTTTGGCAACTTAAAGATGTTCCTCTTAATTTGTTTCATGATCACCATTGTCTTGTCGCCATTTTTTTTATTTTTATTAAGATCATATAATGTTGCCATTTTTTTTTTTTTTATTAAGATCATATAATATTAGTTTAGCACCGATCTATGTGATTTCTCCGCTGAAGTTTTAATCAGCTCTTATCTCATGTGAGTGAATCATTATATATGCATCTTTTTTTTTCTTTTAAAGGGTGTTTCTACAATAGGTCTAGAAAAAATGAACTGCTTGTAGTTTTATGTTTTTAGTCTGTATCAAAAATTGTATGATGTGTTTTTTTTTTTTAATTTAATGTGATTTTGTCTAAATCTAAGGATTAAAGGCAAAAAATCACTAATAATTCATCTTTTTAGGGCCATGTCAGAGAAGTTTCCTTTCTGAAATGATGTACTCATGGGTGCATAGAGTTTTTGTTTTAGAAATGTTTTGTTGTTTTCCTATAGAATAAAGGTGGTACAATTAATGGCATAATAATAAACACAAACACAACACTAACACGACAAGATTTATTGAGCATCATAGGTTGGTACGACAAATATAACCTTTTCATTTTTATTATATAATTTTTATGTTATTATTATGTATTTCTCAATAATTAAAAAATTATGTATCTAAATAAAATGTAAAATTAAAATATAAATTATTACCCGACATCAAGTTCTTTTTTCTCTTTTGTTTTTGGCTTAGTAATAAATTACAAAATTATATTTCTATTTCAAATTATTTTTTATTTGAAAAGTGTGAAAAAATGAATTTTTACCAATAAAAAAAATTTAAAAAGGCTCAAAGGTTCAATGATTTATTGTCACTAAGAGAGAGTTATAAAATTTATCCTTAAAAGTGTACGAGTTTAAATTTTTATCTCTTATTCTTAATGAATATCATTTTAATTAATATAGTATTTAATTAAAAAAGTATTAATTAAAAACAAGAAATAAAAATTAAGACTTATACAATCTAAGGAGATATTTATCTCCTTTTCTCTTGTGCTAAGCACGATAAAAATACAAGCACAATATAACATAAACACAAGATGTGCTTGGGCTTCTGGATTGGATTGGGTCATGATTTTTAATCTTAGGTAGTGACGAAGCCAAGGAATTTAACAACCGGTAGAATTAAGAGAGAAAGAGGGAAATAGACCAATGAATTAAATTTATTAAATAAATAGTTTACATAAATTAATAAATAGAAATAGTAGGAAATAGGCTAATATGAAAAGCTTAAGAAAATATATAGGGAATTTTTTAGTTATAGAAATTAATAACCATAACTTGTCAAGTTATGGTTCATAATCAAATAAGTTATGGACAAACTTGTCAAGTTATGGTTCATAACCAGATAAGTTATGGATAATAACTTGTCAAGTTATGGTTCATAACCAGACAAGTTATGGACAAAAACAGTAATTTGGCCTATTTATTAACTTATGTAAACTATTGGCCTATTAATTTTAATTCATCTCAAGTCTTGACCTATTTCTCTCTTTCTCCCTAATAAAAATGATTCCCTTGAAAATTTGAACTGTAAATTATGTCCTACTTTAATTTAATCAAATAAAAAAAGTACAAAAATAAATGAGAAAAAAATTAACGTAAGGGCACCTGCAAAAAAAAAAAAATTACTTTTTTTTTTTTTTTTTTTTTTTTTTTTTTTTTTTTTTTTTTTGAGGTGCACCTGCAAGAACAGTTGGCTGGCGTGATCCAGGTTTCATACACACAAGTTTTCTCAAAGACTTGTGGCCAAACTCTGAGTAGGTATATGCAGGATTTAAAGAGATTTACAAATATATTATTTCACGATAAATAACATCTGGTGATATATATACAATATACAATATATTAATGTTTTTTTTTTTCTGAGGTACATTTACAGATTAGGTCACCGTTTACACAATGGTTCATACGTGTGGAGCAAAACGGGCCTTATTCTTTTAAATCCTCTCCTTATCTGGGACAGACTTTTTGCAGCTAGGGTTCATTTGATATGAGGATTCAAATCAAGATGATTATAATCATAATTTTAGAATTAGAATCATGATTCAAGATTTTGAGTTCAAATTATGATTCTGAAATCATGATTCAGAATCAAGAGTTTGAATCACCTTGAATCAAGAGGGAGGTGATTTTAGAATCATGATTTGAACTAGTTTAAAACATCACATCAAATTCTAAATCATGATTCAGAATCATCTAAACTAAACACTGATTCTGAATCATGATTCATAATCACTGTAAACAAACATTAATTCTAAATCAGGATCAATAATCATAATTCTGAATCTAACTATCAAACACACCTATAGTGTTTGGCGAGATGGGCAAGGTAGTATAAAAGTCTATTCATTTTGAAGTATAGTTATGGATACGTTTACTTTTTTCCCCCTTAAAAAATGGTTTTTTTTTTTGTTTTTTTGTTTTTTTGTTTTTAATGAAGAAGGGAGAGGATAACTAGGGAAATTAATTAGCGCATCTCAAGACACCCACTAGCAGACCCATCCCATGCTGAACCATCTACTTAATATTATTAAGAAAAATGAAAAAGAAAAAAAAAATAGATTACAAAAGAAAACAAATGTGTGAATTCAGAAAAGTCCAACTATTACAGTGTAGTAAATAGAACGATCCACGCCTCGCCAAATTAGCACATTGACACCATTCTGGTGTCTCTACAGAGATTATGACTGGGGATTCGTCAAACTCACAACATTCAATCACTCATCATTCCTCTTTGAATACAAGTAAAGCCGCCACGGCGAGGTCTATGACTCTCTCACCATTTATAGGGAGTACAATGATGTTTTGTCTTGCGTCCACCACAGTTGCGAACCAACCACTTTAGCAGCTTAATTGAAAGAGATAAAAACAAAATAAGAAGACGTTTAGTTTATAGATTAAAATTATTTTTAATTTATGTATATTTTTTATAAGAGAGAATATTATAGCGAATTATGAACCATGATTCGAATTAAGATACGAATCTCCTTACTAAACGTCACATAAGAGTTATGCTATACAGCTCCGCAAAGCCGCGGCTCCGTACTGCGGTTTAGCTTTTTTCATATAATAGTGATTAAGGGTTAGCCTCGTTGAATGTTTCCTATTTTGCAGTACTAGCTAGGCTTGTTGAATGTACGCAATTTTCCTACTCTCTAGAAGAGATTTAAGTGACGTTTGTTTCAAAGATTCTATCTAGTTTAGGATCATGATTCGTGATTTTACTACAGTATTTTTTTCTTACAAAAAATTTAAATTTTAAAAATTAAAATTATGAACCATAATTTTAAATTCATGACCCAAACGTCATCTCAATGACTTTGTTAAGGGGCGACATTATATAATAATATTATCTACTTTTGTTGTCCTCTAGTAAAGTGTTTTGTTTATCACATGCGAATCCATTTATTTGTTATGTCATGTCATAACATAGTTTTATTATTAGGGAGTTTTTACGGTGGAACATGCTATTTTATTCTACCGACAAAAACTCTATTTTTATTTTTTCAACAGTCAAGCTGTAAGAGGAGCAGTTCTGTATGGCGTGATGTAAATTTTTAATACGGACCTGCACAAATCTAAACGTTAAAAAATTAATCCAACGGTTAAAAATAATTATTTCCACTAATAAAGTAAAATAACATGCTCTGCCATAAAGATTGTTTTATTGCGATGGATAGCAGGATTCACATGATTTTATTGATCTATGGCTTTGTATTCTTGAGTTTTGAGTGAATCAACAAGATTTTGATGCCTAAGCGCTACAAATTCTACAAGAATCAACGTTTTTAGAAAGATTTGTGTATTTTCGCAATTTGCGAGTTTTATCTTTCTTATAATGCGCTTCCTGTACTGCATTAGATCATTACTCTCTAAAATAATATTTCTCCAGTCAATTGGCCGTGTACGAATTACTGAACATTTCTTCAACAATGAAATTGATATCATAAATTATTATTTCTCAAGAAATAGTAATCAACTGACCATGAAATAACCAATAAAGTAGTAAATTAACACCAGCTAGTAGTGATAGTAACTATTTTTTTAATTAATTTAATGGGTCGAAATCAACTAAAGAAAATGATATTTTTTGTTTTTAAAAATTTAAAAGGATTAATATAGTCAAGAAATTTATAAAACATATTGCATTAACGGACCAAGTCGTCTAAAGTTTGGTACATTAGTATGCTTGAATGTCCATTTCTATGCCTAGTCGTCAAACACGCAAAATGACTTAACAAAAATAAATTATGAGAGACAAAAGTATACCTTTGGTAAACGACGCGGTTTCCAGCGTTGACGTTGACGTCTTTACATGAAAATTCTTCGATTTGGTAAACGACGCGGTTTCGTTGACGTCTTTACATGAATATATAGCATTTAGTAAATCTCGTCGATTAACCTTTAATTTAGAGAGTATATATATATAGTGGTACGTGTAATATACGCATGATCACAACTCACAATTAATATAACATCGTAATTAAATAGGGAGAAGAAATGGGACTTGCTTCTGCCATTCGTTTTATGTTGCTCATTACCCTCCTTCTTACAGCCAATATTTTTGCCACGCAACGCCAGTTTGTCCATGCCGGTAAGAAAATTTATTTCTATTTATACACAGACGCACACAATCTCGTATCAAATTTTTCTCTTTCAAAACTTAAAACTCCGCCCAGTTTTACCTGATTATGGTTCCGTTTGGTCATGCGTTTAAGTCATTGATTCTGATTCATTAACGGGAACTTTGTGAGAGAACAAATTTTTGAATTCAAATTCTGTATGAGAATCAGAATCATAAGTTCAAATATAAGAAACAAACAGGACCTAAATAGTTATATCTTGAGCTCAATGGCGGAGCCATCTTAAACCATGGGGGGCAGCCGCACCGCCCAAGGGGATCCTAATTTTATTAATCTCTCAACTAATTTTTCTCCTACATGAATTATTACCTTATAAGTTTGCCCCCCCAGATTTTTTCTAATGGTATTTCATACTTCAAACGTAAAATGCGAATCAAAAGTCAATGACATTATTGTATATAAGTTCACAGTTTTGTGAATTATAAATATAAACTTAAGAAGTTAGTTAAACTGAATTACTAACTTTGTTCAATAAGATAAAAGAAAATATACAAATATAGTAATAATATTATTGCAGTTCAAAATTTTGATTTAACTTTACACCCTCTGATATAAATTTCAGGCTATGCCGTTGCTTAAGCCCACGTAGTGATGATATATATATATATATATATATATATATATAGACACACACTGCGAAATTTCATTCCATACATGACTCTTTTCTTATATTTATTTATTAATATTTATGTTTGGGTTTACTGAAAATTTTTGCAGATCTAAAAGCACGGAAATTGGGAAGAGCCACACCAGAACCGTCTCCTCCTCCTCCTACTAAATCAAAGCAACAAACTCCACATCCACCACCTGCAAAATAGAAATATTTGACGTGTTCAATTAATAAATACAGTATAGTTAATTCCTGCAAAGTTCGTATATATATATATATATATATATATTATATATATATATATATATTTACGATCTGTGGAATATTTCACATCCAAAGATACTGAACATTTAGTTCAATCGGTGCAATTTCAAATTCCAAGTTTGTGTTAATACTTGATTTAAGTCATGATTCTTGAATTGCTATATTATAATCAACTCCAATACAGTTGTTTTGAATTTGAATAGATCGGACTTATGCTTGAGAAACTCTTCGTGATGGGGAAACTCAGGACTCTGGGCACATATCATTGGCAGATGATGGATATGCACTAATTAGCATACGATGTAATCACATGTTAATTCAAATGATGAATACTAATTAGTAAGAGATTTGCCTAATTACCTAGAGATTAAATAGCTTTCCGCTACAAAACATCACGTAAATCTTCTTTTTTTTTTTTTTTTTTTTTTTTTTTTCTCAAAACACATAGAAGCAGAATACGAAAAACCTACAAATAAATCGACTACAATGGCCTTAAGAAGTGGTCAGTATATGTCAATTTTGCACCTTTTGATGCCTGTGCATAAGCGCAAAACATGTTATACACTTGAATGTTTAAAATTCAAACTTAGCTGGCTGCTTCAAAAAAAAAAAAAGGAGAAAGAGTGAGAACTACCTCTAGTATCGCAGCGGGTTACTAATCATGCTAACCGGGTACACTATTACGGCAGTGGGCTACTGTTCGTAACCCAGTATGATACTAGTGGTATTTTAGGTATTCCAGGATTATTATCGTTATATTTTCTGCAATTTTTATTTTTATTGGAAAAATTAATCTATTTATATGATATAAAAATTTATAAACTTTTAGCGGATTTTGTTTAGTATGATGGATCATTTGTTAAATCACTTTAGTTATTTGTATAAATCTGTAATTGTGATATTTATTTAATCAAATGAAATTATACACTATAAAGAACTTCTAATATTAGGGGGAAGAATTTCGGTGTTAGAAACTATCATTTTTCATATTGGTAGGTATAGTATTTATTTATTGGATTAGTTTTCTAATGATTTGATCTCACATGCAATAAATTTTTAAGGCATGCATTGATCAAACTATCGAAAAGTAAATTAAACAATTAAAATAACATTTTCAGTAAATAATTTCAAATTAGTATGTAGGTACGATATCTTAATTATATCTTAAGAAATGGTGAAATGAGAATTTTATGGTGCCGAAAGAAAAACTAGAATTATGATAATTTGTGAATATTATATTGGAACTTACAAACTTAAAACATTGGAATTACATAAGTTACAATAAACTTGTGAATTCTGAATGAATATGGTAACTTGTGAATTTTACGTTCAAACTTGCAAACTTTGGATGCTAAACTTATAAGAAGTACAATTCATTTCTGAACCGGCACGGTGCCTTTAAGGCACCATAGAAGGATCGTGGTGAAATTTTACGAGTATGGGGAGTAAAAAAGCAAAAAGTCAAGATTGAAAATTAGGAGGGAGAAGTCAGAAATTGGATTAGACATCTACACGTGTCATTCCTCAATCTTTTGTACGAAAAATTATTCAATGGACTAGGTGTACTAAGTCATTTTGCTTATGTAATTTCAAAAACACCCCCCAAACTATGACCCTTGTAACACTTTACTCCCTGAACTTTAAAAAGTAACATCCGTTCCCCTTGAATTTTATTCCGTTAACAAATTTTTTCCTTATGTTACAATCAGTTTCGAAATTCACCACGTGTTAGACACATGACCCATATGAGGAGGGTATTATCGTAAATTAACCTGTAACAACCCTTCCAAGCGTTAAAGAAAGAAAATTCAGATCTTGAACAACATAAAAATCAGGAAAAAAGGACCCAAAAGACACAAGATCAAAAACATGATCAGAACAATGAAACCAAGACGAAATGTGACAATAAACTTACTGAGAAAATCAGCATTATCAAGATCCTTGACACTAACAAGAAGAACTTCAAGCGTTCCTTGAGGCATCTTTTTTTTTTTTTTTTGGCCGGAGAAAGCAAGCGAGAATATTCAAAGATCATAATTGAGATCTCACAACTTCTCTCATCTTTATTCTGCATTCAATCATAAAATAAAACAGATTCAACCCACATCCTCAATCAAACCCAAATGAACTAGATTCAAGGCAAATATACAAAAGCTTTTTCTTCCAATGTTAAACGATTTACCTTATACTGAATGCACCCATAAAATTGTCTTCTCAGATTCTTCTTCATGTGTGATGTCTTCACTACCGGATCCAACCCACATCGAGGGAATGAAGGTGGTGAATTTTTTCAATAAAAATGGGGAATTATCTGATTATGATGGTATAAGCGCAATTGCACTTTCAATTCTCACTAAATAAGTGACACATGACAATTCTGTCACTCATTGTAACAGAAGGGGAAAACTTGTTAACGGAACAAAGTTCGGAAGAATGGATGTTACTTTTCAAAGTTCAGGGAGTAAAGTGTTACAAGAGTCATAGTTCGGAGGAATTTTTGAAAGTAATCCTTCCTACTTTGCAGTACTAGCTAGGCTTGTTGAATGCACGCAATTTTCCTACTCTCTAGAAGAGTTTCAATGACTTTGTTACGGGGTGACATTATATAATAATATTATCTACTTTTGTTGTCCTCTAGTTATGTGTTTTGTTTGTTACATGCGAATCCATTTATTTGTTATGTCATGTCATAACATAGTTTTATTATTAAGGAGTCTTTAGGGTGGAACATGTTATTTTATTCTATTGGTAGAAACTGTATTTTTTTATTAGATTAATTTCTCAATGGTCAAACTGTAGGAGGAGCAGTTCTGTGTGGCGTGATGTAAATTTTTAATACAGACATGCGCAGATCTAAAGGTTAAAAAACTAATCCAACGATTAAAAACAATTGTTTCCACTAATAAAATAAAATAACATGCTCCACTATAAAGATTCTTTTATTGTGATGGATAGCAGGCTTCACATGATTTTATTGATCTATAACTTTGTAACCCAGTATGATACTGGTGGTATTTTAGGTATTCCAGGGTTATTATCGTTAAATTTTCCGCAATTTTTGTTTTTATTGGAAAAATTAATCTACGTATATGATATAAAAATTTATTAACTTTTAGAGGATTTTGTTTAGTATGATAGATCATTTGTTAAATCACTTTACGTATTTGTATAAATCTGTAAGTGTGATATTTATTTAATCAAATAAAATTATCGTCTTAAGAGAATATTCTACACTATAAAGAACTTCTAATATTAGGGGGAAGAATTTCGGTGTTAGAAACTATCATTTTTCATATTGATAGGTATAGTATTTATTTATTGGATTAGTTTTCTAACGATTCGATCTCGCATGAAATTCGATCTCGCATGGAATATTTTAACGCAGACATGCATTGATCAAATTATTGAAAAGTAAATCAAACAATTAAAATAACATTTCCAGTAAATATTTTTAAATTAGGATGTGGGTATGATATCTTAACTATTTCTTAAGAATATGGTGAAATGAGAATTTTATGGTGCAAGAGAAAAACTGGAATTATGATAATTGCGAACATTATATTGAAACTTACAAATTTAAAACATTGGAGTTATGTAATTTACAATAAACTTGATTCTAAATGAATATGATAACTTGTGACTTTATGTTAGAACTTGTAAACTTCGGATGCTAAACTTATAAAAAATATAATTGATTGGTGAACCAGCAAGGTGCCTTTAAGGCACCATAATAAAAGGATCGTGGTGAAATTTTGGGAGTAAGGGGAGTAAAGAAGCAAAAAGTGAAGACTGAAAATTAGGAGGGAGAAGTGAAAAATCGGATTGGACATCTACATGCGTCATTCCTCAATCTTCGTATGAGAAATTATTTAGTAAACTGCATGTACCACGTCATTTTATTTATGTGATACACCCGTTTAGTGAAAATCTACTATTTGAAGACTTTGTCTATGTCAACATTTTATACTTATATCTCATTCCAAATGAATATTGTATTTATTATTAAGTCAAAACCACCATAACTATTCTACTCAATTTCTTTATTTTAATCAATTAACTTTAAATTATTATTTTTATTTCTAAAATACTATTATGTAATTAGCTTTGTCAATTAGCAACACTATTATTCTTCACTCTTTAAAATTTTTACTTTTATTTCTAAAATACTATTTTTACTATAGCTTAGTTTGGTAGTACTGTGGATTTTAAAAAAATTATTTTTAACTGTCCTGAATGAAAAAAACGGTTGTTACAAAAAATAACTGAGTGTTTGGTAAACTATAATTATACTAGTTGTGCTGGTTCCAAAATCAGTGTAGTAGCGTTTTGTAAATTGTGATATTGAATTACTGTGGGTAGTTAAAATGACCAAAATAGACATGATATGAAACTTAAATATATCATTATTTTTGGTATTTAGAAATACTTTTTTGACTTAAAAAAAACATAATGCTATGATTCTGAGTTTTCTAATAATAAATTTATAATAATTAATTCTTTTTTCATTTCTTCATTCACAATATAGTTACAATAAAAATGAACATTAGTGAGTAATCAACATATACAATAAAAATATACATTCTATGTTCAAAAACCTCACAAAGAAACCTCATAAGAACCACTATTATTAGATACCTTAGAAATCCAAGAAAATTTGAAAAGTAACAAACAACAGAGCGAAAAAGATCTCCAATCATCTAATGGTGTAGCTAAATTCAATGTGTCATAGCAAAGTACGAAGGAAAAAAAGAAGTGATGAGAGTTTTGGGTAAAAGGGAATAAAGCAAGATTATAGTATGTGAGGGTAAATAAGGACACAATTGATCATTTTTTTAACATTTTAAGGGTATTTATAGTAATTAATGTTATCAAGTGATTGACCGAGAATCTAAAAGCAAAAGCATCAAAATTGCCGCTTCTACTTTTAGGTGCTTATTTAGTAAAATTCTCTTAAAATTAATTTTTGCACTTTTTACCAAACACTAAAAGTAGTTATGGATGGATGTGGAATCACTCTTTGAGCTCTGAAAATCACTACCAAACGGACCTAAAGAGAGTGAACAAATCCGCTGCACCATAACTTTAAATTTGTTGCTTGTAAGATTAAACAAGTCGTAAAATTAATCTCATAGTTAAATTTTGTACTTACCGGTAGTGACAGATGACAGTTTCTACCGTATACATATAATTCATAATCAATCATATCCACTAGCACCCAAAACTGAAAACCAAACCAGAGAGCAAAGCAAAATCCAACAACACATACCAAAAATGGCGTCCAAATTGACGATCACCACCACCATCATCCTGATCTTGTTGTCTTCTCCGTCATGGTCGCAGGCATCAACGGTTACGGAGCCAGTTCCCACCCCAACACCCTGGCCCCACCAATTCCACTCGATTCTGGTGATGCAGCTCAACGGGACTTACCAGATAATCGACCTCTGGTACGACTGGCCCAACGGCCGCAACTTCAACATCATACAGCACCAGCTCGGCAACGTCCTCTACGACCTCGAATGGAACAACGGCACTTCCTTCTTCTATACCCTCGACTCCTCCCGCCAGTGCTCCTCCGCCCAGCTCGAGTTCGGCATTCTCCGCCCCAACTGGCTCGACGGCGCCAACTACCTCGGCCAGCGAAATGTCGACGGTTTCCTCTGTAATGTCTGGGAGAAGGTTGACTTCATTTGGTACTACGAGGATGTTCTCACTAAACGCCCTGTTCTTTGGGTCTTCTACACTGGTACTTTAGTTTTCCTGATTTCCCCCTTTGAAATTTTGAGTAGCTTTGCGAGAATTATGGTTTGTTTGGTTTGGTAATCATGGATTTGAGCTTAAGAAATTTTGATCAGAGAGTTGGGATTTGTTAGTTTGTTCGGACTTTGTACATAGTTGGGTTTGGATAGGGGGGGCAATTTGAAAAGAAAAAGATAACCATAATGGTTGGTTCTACATGGGTTTTCTAGAGAGGTTCTACATACTAAAATAATCATAATAATAATAACAACAAAAGACGAATGTTTGGTTCCATAGTACCAGCTCTGAAAGAGATATGATGCATTCGAGCTGGTTTTCAGCATAGAGAACATTCTAGTATCTCTTCGCGGAATCGGGTATGAACAGAGTTGAATAAAATTGCTAGTTCTATAGACTGTAGCCTTATTGTATTATAACTATGAGTTGTGGCATCGGATACTACTGCAAGAGGGTTTTTTTTAAGGGTCGGACATAGTGACATCGCTCTTATTTTTTCATGAAACAACAGCACTGCTCAATTGAAAATGGTAGAATTATGATCCAATGCTCTTACGATATTGCAATATGCAGGGAGAGAGGCTCACGTGATGACCTTTGAAGTGGGAGCAGTGCTTGAGGATGAGAACTGGCAAGCCCCTGTTTACTGCTTTGAATCTGATGGTAAGAAAAGCGCAAGCCGTCCCCTTCTCCAGCCTCACCTTTCTTCCGCCATCACCACAGAACGGACTTCTCAGAGATTCTAGAGGCCGCCTTCTCATGCCCCAATCCCCTTCCTATTTCCTACTGTTTCTCTATCTCCTCTACCAAGTCTAACAATGTTTGTCTCCTATTTTGTGGACTTCAATAAAGATGGCAATGGTATTCTAGTTCTGTGTCAATGGTATTTTACTATTTAGAGTGTGTGTGTTGACTCTTTGCTTCATGCTTGGCGATTGAATATTTTTGTTTGAAGTTGAACCAATATGGATACTGATTCTTCACATATGGCTAAAAGAAATCCCTACACAAAGATATCCTGAATTTAGTCCAGAAATAAGAACAAAGAAAGACAAATAGGGAGGAAAGAGAAACAAGAAATTGCTAGCACAAAAGTGGGCTTCCATTGGAATCAGCAAAGTATCACCTCACAAGCAATATCTAGAAGCATTCAGTCCATTCTTATAAGTTTTTCTGGTTCTTCTTTTCTTCATAGTGAGAAAAGGTGACAAAAAATTTGCATTTCACGTTCTCTGATATCTATGAGCTGGTGCAATGTGAATTAAAACTGCTCTGGCATTGTAAATAGAACAATTCATGTCATTGCCGGAGCAGGAAAAAGCCAAGCTCAATTTAGCAAATCCGGGCCCCATTCTGGAGCATCTACAGAGATTACGGCTAGGAATTTGACAAACTCGCAGCATCCAATCACGCCCCACATCTCTTTGGATACAAAGAAAAGCTGTAACAGTGAGGTCTATGACTCTTTCACCATTTAAAGGGAGTACAAGGACGCCTTGGCCTCAAGACTGTTGTGATCGCTTGAGAACCAACCAACCACATTGACAGTTTAGAGCCTCATGTATTCTGTTTCAATTATGTGTTAGATCGTAATGACGACAAAGGGCAGGCCGGTTGAATGTTTCCTATTCTGTAGTTGGCTTGGTTAATGAAATTTTCCTACTCTCTAGAGGGTTTTCAATAACTTTATTAAGGGGATGACATTAATAATATAAAATTATCTATTTCATTGTCCTCTACTACTCTGCTTTATTATCACATAGCATCGTTTTATCATGTAATTGTTCTATGATCTTCTGCTTAAGTTTTGCTGTTGATAAAAGAAATTTTCTATACTAACGGTTCTTTTTTCACTGATCTTTAATACATAATTACCCTTTCTTATGCTGCAGTGCATGTATGGCCTTTTTGTTTCAGGAAAGGAACGGCAATAAGGCCTAAATATTTCTCCAACAAAGGAATAAAATTGGAAAAGTTATGAGTCGATGACTTGGTATACAACGACTAAGAGAAACTTTGACGCTGTAGTGTAACTACAAAAATTACAATAGTTATACACACACAGAGAGAGTGACTCAGTGAATAAACTGCCTAGTCATATGAAAATGTGGCCAAGCAACTATGAACTATGCTTACCACCGACTACTGTTGTCTGCATGAAAGCCTTAGCAGGTGTATTCAACTATAACCAAATATACAACTCATAGCCTTGGAGAGAGTACTCACACAGCCGTAATCGACAACACTAATGTGTCTTGCCTCACAATCAACCAGCCATTTCAACATCCAAAGGTCTGTTTCCTTCATTACCTGATGAGCTAATTGACGCTACAATGTCATCAATTCTTAGAGGAGAGTGCCTAGCCATGTACTGAAACATAATCTGCAAATATAAGATCCAAAAAGATGTAAGAAATATTATAGCATACGAGCAGTGCTAAGCAGCCTACACTCACCAATAAAAAAAACTTCATTTTAATTCCATCTAAACAACTTTGTTGCATGGAACTATTAAAGAAGGATCATATTGGAGACGAGCCAAGCTAAACAGCAACGTGGTGAACGCCGTGGCAATGACCAGAGGTTGTAATGACCAATGTTCATAACATTATGGGCTTTTTTCAATTTCTTTGAATTAATTTGAGATATTTTATATGATAGGATCAGAATATTATTAGCAATCAAGGAAAGATGGACTCCACTAAGAAGTGTAATGTAAAGCATTTTTCATTTCCACAAACCTTCGAGTCACTATCTGCAAATGCACGTGCTCCATTGGACTTGCCAAGATAGTGTAAATCAGCCTTCTCGAGTTTCCCATCCACAATAGTCAATCCCCCATCACCAATAGCAAAACGAAGAAGACTTCCGGAATGCAGTCCTGACTGAGAAGAGAAATTAGGAAAAAATTATACATAAATTTAAATGAACTTGGTAACTTTTACAAGACTTTGTGCGCTACGGATACATGGGGGGCTAGACTCACTATGTAACCCACATGTCAAAATTAAAATCAATAATAAGCGAAACCTTTTGTGTGAATTCCAAATCTAAGGAACCAAGTACTGCAGGGGGGTCATCTGACGTTGCCAGTTTAAGGTCATCTTGCAGTTCCAAAACTACCTGCCAATAAGAATAAATAGCAGCAAACTCGGACACAGTAAAAATTCTCCTCATTATTGGACCAACCGAAATCAGAAAAATAGAAACACACAAGAAACACATAAAAAAATATGCATGACAAAATACCTGTTGTTGGCTTGGAACCTGTCCTTTGCTATCTGTGTCAATAACATATTGACTACAGCTCTCATCCTTCCAAACCAAGGAAAGTGGAGTATTACCCGGTTGATAATGTGCATGCCTGAAAATAACAGCCCGGGCAACATTAGAAATCTAGTTCACTTCTAATCTAGTACACTTCCATACACATATGCCCGCACAGAAAAAAAAAAGACACTAGTTCAAAATGATATATCATCTTGCAATGAAATGCGCTGGCTTATGGCTACAAAGTGGACACTTCCCTCCCAGAGTCTCAAAAGATCTGATAAACTCATAAAGAAATGAAATAACACAATAACACCCTCTAAGGGCATCTCCATTCAATGCCGACAAGAATAAAAAAGAAAAAGAAAAAGAACTATACGACTACAAGAGAGGGACTTACTTATTGTAAAACAATAGACCGTCCTTTACATACGGCACTGTTCCTGAGTAAGCTGCCTGTAAACCACTATGATCACAGGTACAAATGGGGACCAAACTAAACCTATATTTATGATAACGCGAGGGAGGCTCACAAGCTCCAGTCTCAGCAAGCTTGGAGTTCAACCAAAAAAACCTGAACTCCGCAGCACAATCATACAAAGGGTAACCCTTCCAGCACAACATGTCAATAACATAGTAAGTCTGATCAGCCTGCGGATATCACAACCAGGTTGGCAAATTATCAAACAGTTAGAATGAAAATCCAAGAACACCAGAATTCAATTTCTTTTCACCTCGTGAAATATGCAGTCTAGTATGGAATACGAATGGCCAGACCCTGAAGCGTCTCTTGTCCTAGCTCCGTTGGGCAGCGCAGACGGGAAATGGTGTAGAACAGAGCCGTTTCTCTGCCTACTGATCGTCGTCCCATTAGAAGCGACGACGAAGCACCGCTTCCCGGAAGGCCTCGCGAAGACATACCTATCCGAATTCAAACTCTAAATTCTTACCAGAAACTCCATGAATGCACATAATATACAGAGGTGTCACATATATATAGAAAAAACGAACCAGTCAAGGGGCAATCGATCAGGGACGTCGATCATCCACTCGGGAAGCATGAGCTGCCTGGCGAACCACTTCCGAGCCTCGGCGCCTCTGAGCTTGGAAGCCTGGCTAACATCGAGGTCCTTCGAGGAGCTCTCGGCCGCTTCGTGTTCAGATTGAAGATCAGGCTCGAATTCCGGTACAATTTCGACATCGTCGGGCTCGGCGGAGGCCTGTTCGAGTGAGAGAAGCGTGGAGGCCAAACGGCGAGCCTGGAGCTGAGCGTCGCGGCGGTTCTGCTCCTGTCGCCGGAGCGACAGCTCCCTCCGCCGATGCTGGTCGGAGATCGCCGGCCTCTTGTACTGACGGCGAAGATCATGAGGCGCCATTTTCCACTTCACCTCTCTCCTATTCTCAAACTTTAAACGCTTCGTCTCTTATAAAACGACGCCGTTTTGCGCAAAAGACCTCGCAAAACTGCCGTCGTATAAAACCTAGGGCAGAGATTTTTTTTTTTTTTTTTAACAAAGAAATGGAAAGAAGTCTATGGAGTCATTTACCTCTACTAGTTCGATCGAACTCCAAGGACTCAGTGGAGTACATTCTTCAAGCTCTGTGGAGAACTCGGAAGACCGGTCTCGACGCCGCCGACCGCCATATCATTCTCGAAATGCTTCAGCTACAGAACGACTCCGATCTCGACCCGGTCAGTAATCAAACTCTGCTCTCGATCTCCATAATCGTTTTCTTCAACAAAAATTGAAGCTTTTTTTGTTGAAAATCTCTCTCTGTTCAGCTTTTGGTTTGCCTTCGGATGTTGATTCGGAGATGCGTTTACGAGAACGTAAACAAAGATGAAATCCAGAAGCTCTTCCCAGGCGAAGTCTTGCCTGAATTGCAGCGATTGTTGACGCTCTTGCTGCAGAAGTTCCAGAGAGAGTGGCGGGAAGATGCCCTCAAAGACCAGGTTTTTTTTCCATGTTTTTTAAGTGAATTTGTTAAGACCGAAAAACTTATCATTTAAATTTAGAATTCGAGTTTTATGAAGTAAATAATTTTAAAATATAATTATATTTAATTTTTTTATTATAATAAAAAATTTCACATAAAATTATATCTTAACTTAAATTAAAATTTTAAATTAATAAACTAAATAAATTCTAAATTTATTTAAAAATATATACACACATCATTCTTATGTCTTTCTCTCCTCTCATTTGTTTGTTTAAATTGAAAAATTAAATTAAAAAATAAATTTATTTAACATAAAATAATAAAAAATTTTAAATTTAAATTTTTATAAAAAAAATATTATAACAAAATAATTTAAATTAGTGAAAAATGAACGGATCCGAAAAGAAAAAAAAAAGAGAACAATTTGTCTCATTGAAAAAGAAAACAATTTGCCTCGCTTTTCTCGTATCTTAGAATTTTTATGAAAGATCGAATGAAAAAAGATTGTGTTAATTTCCTCTTTTTTACACGTTCTTCATAGAAATTGTAACAGATTAAAGTAGGATTAATTAAAAAAATCAGGAGGTAAATGTAGGAGTTTCTAAAATTGAAGAGGCGTAGATAAAAATAATTCGTAGGAAAAAAAAAAGACGGTTGATATGTATGTGTTTTTTTAGGCTGTTTTGCCTCGTCTGAAGGCGATGACTTGGGAGATGGCGAATCAAGAAGAAGAATTGACTGACCCTGTTGCTGTTATCAACTTAAAGGTAAAATCAAATCAAACGACCATTTTGGGAGCTTTTTGTATGTGAAATTAAGTAAAAAAACAAGTATTTATTTGTTCTTGTTTGGGCAGCTTCAAAGTGATACACAATCTCAATCGAAAGAGATGGAAGTGAAGTTCCAATTGGCCAAAGACACTCTAGGGACAATGCTCAAGTCCATGTACACTGTAAGAGACCAATTGTGTAATGTGGTGAGTTTTGCAACTTGGGATTTGCTTTTCCTTCTCAATAGTTTTGTATTTGAAAGTGGATAAAATGTCTCTTTTTTTTGGTTTATTAAGTAGGTTTTGTGATCAACTTTTCAGGGGGAAACTGAAACATCAAATGGGCATTTTTCTCGGGATGCCAATATGGTCTAGTTTGCTTTGGAGAGAAGGTTATTAAGACTTGTGCGCAATCTTATGCAAAGAGAAAATTGCTTTGGAGTACGTCGCGTTATTCCTGTTGTCGTTTTATCTCATTGTCGTAGCTGGCATATTAGTTTCATTTATTCGATTGATCCATTGACAGAGCTTAACATATAATCAACTTCAACATACCTCTTCCCTCTATCCCTACACCTCCTGCAACTGCGGCTTGCGTGGTGGAGCGACCGCCGAATATTTTTCACATACTCCTTTCTAATTATCTTTCTTTCGAATTCGCATCGCCCATTACAAGAATGTGAGAAATTTGTTATCATCCAGATTCCAGAACACAAACAAAAACATGTGAAGCGTGGCTAAAAATAACCGGACCAGAGTTCGAAATCAAGCAATAATAATGCAGATACAACTGGAGGACAAACATTAGAGGGAGCAACAAGGTTTGCTCGATCTGTTTATGCTTGATAACTTGATCAAATTAATAATCAAACTTTAGGGCTCCTCAAACTTGATCAAAATGTGGTCCAGTTGCGGTTGATGCTTCCTAACCTGCAAGAGAAAGATGAGATGTAGTTATGTCAATATGCTCAGTTAGTTGCAAGTATTTGCGACGCTAAATATGATACGCTTGTGTGCAGAACATGGGAATAGGTACGACATCAAGAGGTTAATCACTAAGGGCAATGTATGTTACGGGGCATTTGTATTATGACGCGGATTCAAATGACCTCACAATACACGGAAACTTAATCCCGACCATAGACCGGTTCCATCAATAATGACAAAGAGACAAGTATGGCCAAGTAAGTAGATCAGGGTTACAAGGCAAGAAACAAACAAAGCTTACTTTAACACCAGCCAGTGATAGCAATTTATGAGAAGCAATATATGCAACATTTGAATCGTTCAACTTTTTCTCAACGAAGTATATCACTTCAGCCACACCTGACTGCAAGGAAGAAGATAACTATGTTTGGAAATAATACATTTAAACCAAAAGAAAATGGCAAAGGTAATGTTCTAGAGAAGATGTCATGTTATTTTGAATTGTCCAATATGAAACAAAGAACTAGTGGTTGATTCTTATCTAGTTCCATCCAGGAGAAGACATATTAACAACGAACGGACCTGAATAATTATCTTTGCACACTCGTTGCAAGGGAACATGGTCACGTAGAGCCTCTGCAAAGAAAAGAGGCAAAATGCATCTTTGGTGTCAGATTATCAATACATCCTAAAAGCTTAAGCTAATCGGCAATGGACCAAAAATATATTTTAACATTCAGTAACAAAGAGGCAAGTATGACCAAGTGAATAGAAGATGTAAAGTAAATAAAGTCCCAAAATTTGCACACAAGCAACATAATGGTGAGAGAGAGAGAGATAAAAAATAAGAACTGTTGAAACAACTAACCTGTCCAGCAGCTGAAGCGTGATTTGTGTTTAGGACAGCGTTGACCTCAGCGTGACAAACATAACTAGAAGAGACAATAAGAGGGATTAAAGTCAACAACACAGAATTTGAAAGACTGATATCCAGAATTAAAGAATGAATAAGAGCATTATATTTCAGATGTAATGTAGAGGCAAAATATAGATCATGGACTTGCTCAAATATATATATATATATATAGATATATATATATATAGATATAGATCATGGACTCAAGAGCTTACGGATACTTGGTCTCCAGAGGATCCCCGCTTCTCGATTTCTGAAACATAAAGACGATCGTAGATCATAGATCAGAAAAAGATAAACCAAAATATTTTCAAAATACCAATCTAGATCAGAAAAGAAAATCAAAAGATGTTCTACAAATACTAACCTTTGCCCAAGGAAGCTTGTCATCCGAACAACCTCTAGGAAAACCGTTGTAGCCAATACCTGGTGAAAGAACATAGCATGAGAGTAATAAATCATAACATGTATAGAAACACAAAAGCAACAGTCATAGATAATGAATTATTAACCCATGAACAGTCAAATAAGTTTGAACAACTACACAAACTATTTCTTAGTATTTATCTCAAGTATCAGATTCAAATTTAAAGGTGCAATAAGTACAAAAAAGGAAGCTTCAAAAGTGCGTTCAATAATGGTGTTAACTCATAAAAAGTGAAAAAATCTAAAGAATTAAGGGGAACAGAAAAAAAAAAATTATTCCTTACCTAGAATTATACCATTTTCACTCACCAAGCACGCTCCAACCTATAAAAAACAGAAAAAAAATTTAGAAAACTAATTAATGTCAGTTTTAACTCGACAAATCCCGAAATCAAATAAAAATTAAAGCATTTCATAACACCGCCAATAATTAGTGATAATGAAAATAAATAAATAAATAAATAAAGGAGACGAAAAGTATGACCTGCCTGTTAGGATCTTTGGATCTTTCCGCTGATAAGAATGCTATAGCCATGAAATAATCATCCCATGACAAATATCTAACGATAAAAAACCAAAAATGAAAGAAAACAAAAATTAAACCCTTGCAAATGTTCAAACTCTTAACAGAAACAGATCAGTCTGAACAAACAAAAAGGGGCAAGATTTTGCCGTTTCGTGACGTACCCTTTTCGTTTCGAGGGATCGAAGGGGCTCTGAGAAGAGCAATTCTTCCGAACGACGCCGTTCGCCGGCGAATCGGATCGGCGGCGAGATTGCTTGTTGCTGTTGAAGGAGAAGAAGAAGCGAAAAGCGAATGCGGAAGCTATGGCGCCGAAAATCGTGGCTGTGGAGATTAGAGTAAGCTCGCGAGGGTTCATGATCATGGAGGTCAAATGACAGATACGATCTTTCTGATTCTGATACCTAATTTCGAGAGAGAGAGAGCGAGAGAGCTCAAGGCGCCATTGAAAGTGGCGGGAGAGTTAGCGCGCGTAGAGATGTGTGTATGGAAGGAGGAGTGACAAATGGATTTGGACTTTGTCGTGTAATGGGCCAGTCCGTTGGACCTGCTTGGGCAGGACCCAGCCCAATCCTTAGTCTTCTTTTGTTCTATTTTTTCGTCAAATTCTAGGCACTTAACAGAAACACCACAATTTTTATGCATGGATTGATATATGCCGGAAGACATAAACTATCAAAGAAACTTAAAAATCATAAAATTTCCAAAGTTACAAATATATAAGTGAAAAATCACAAAATTCTCACAAAATCTAAAAATACTAAATCAAATACGCAAAAGTATAAGTACAATTTTACTCAGTATATAAAACTTAAATGATGTCGATGTGGTATATTTTGTAATAATTTATGTACCTATATGAAAGTCAATCCAACCTTAAAAATTATGGTATATTGCCTAAATATCTCCAAATTTCTAAGCGAATATAGTAAATAGTATATTTTTGAAACTAAATTAAGTAAATAACAGCTTTTAAAATTACTTAAAATAAATAGGACTTTCCGTGATAAATGAATCATTTACCGGGTAAATGGTTCATTTACGGCTAGTAAAATCATTCTTTTCACGTAAATTTTCTTTTAACGAATGGTAAAAAGATTTTTTATCACGTAAGTTATTTCTTACCATTGTAAATGAATCATTTACCTTGGAAACTGATATTTATTTCACGTAGTTTTAAAATCTATTATATACTTAAATTAGTTTTAAAAATCTGCTATTTACTACAAAATTTCCCTAACTATATGAGTCAATAGGGTATTAATCAAGAAAAATAGGTAAAAGTTCAGACTCATACACTCTAAAGAAAAGTTCAACAATTTTCAATTTCTCATATTAGCATTTTGTTTGGGACCCATGATAATAGTACGAACCTTGCATTTTGTAATAGGAACCAGCTAGCAGGATTTAGTTTGGAGTCCACATTTTATAGTAAAGTCCACAATTTTATTAGTGGTAATGTTTAACACCAGTAGTGTACTCGAACATTTTGAAAAGAAAGCTGAATGGCTGAATGACCTAAATGCTAAAGTGATTAAGTGAAGCCGTACATGAAGCCGTACACTGTGAAAATAAGTTACGAATTTCTGTTATTGTGATATGTCTTACAACCATGCATATTCACCATACCTTTCAATCAAACGGGTATACCTAAGAGTGACACATAAAACAAGTAACACCAACATTTGGTTGAATATTTTTTTAGTCAACCCACAATGAGCAAAGGGGTACCCCTAGAAATGGGGGTGAAATTGGGACCCCCCCCAAAAGAACCAAATTGATGAAGGTCTTAGTTGGAGACCATGATAGATAAATCATTGTCCAAAAGCGACCTCCATCACTTCCTCAAATGGGGTTTATGTAAGGGCGGTTTTCTTTGGAGCAGATAAATTTGGGGCACATGCCCTAAAAAGCTCTCCCCCCTACATTTCTCAAACTTTCACATGCCCCATGACCGACCTCAAAATCCCACAAAACTTTCCTCTTTAAAGTTAACTTTCCATGGTTTTTATGGCAGCATCTTAGGGACAAATAGATACCAACAACTCGGTGTTTTTGGGGCCCTTGCTTTGGTGGCACCTCGCTGTACTCACACAGATTCACTCGTGAGAACAAAATCTTAAATCTTTAATAATTACTAGACGGCAATCCTTATACAAATCTTGGTGTTTGTACCATTTAATAACAAGAATTTACTGTAAAGTGTGTAAAGTGAGCCTCTAATGGTTAAGCTCCAATCCCACCATTCTTAGGTTTGCAAAAGGAGCAATAACTGCGCCTAGAACTACAAAATTCTGAATTCATAACCACTTGGTAGGTGATAGAACTTTTACAATAAAAATAAAAATATATATATATATTTTTCCCACATATTTTTTTTGGGGTTTGATAAACTGTAAAGTAAACCCATATGGCATTACTCAAAAGTCTCAAATAAACCCATATGGCATTACCCAAAAATCTCAAATAACTCGTTGTTGTGTTGCAAGAGGACCACCACTAGTCACAAGGCATGTATCAGCATGTTATTGAGTAATCTTCCTTATGATATATTTGTTAAAGAAATATATATATATATATATCATGTATGTGCAAATGGTCAAAAAAAAAAAAAACATCAAACAATTCCTTCATTCCCCATACTTTTCATAATCAATAGATTCTTTTATCTGTCTACAGTTTCATTTGTTGAAGCTTGGATTCTTCTAGCGAGTTTAAGTCAACGTCGATGCAACTCCCCCATCTCCAACTATGTTGATTCCAGCCACGGCAAACAAGAACTTCTTATGAGATTGTTCGACGGATTGGAGAGGCTCATTCACCAACACCTCTGTCGTTGCACTATGCGGGGGAAAAAAATTTGTAACGTTGTATGGTTCATGGTCGATTTGCATTAAAAAAATGATAGCGAAACTATATGCTCCCTTCATTTTACCGATTTGAATTTAGAATTTGAGTTTTGTTACAGTAAAAAGCTCTCAGAAACAATCACATCTAACTTTTTTGTTACAATAAAAAGCTCTCACATAAAGTTACATCTTAACTCGAATTAAAAATTTAAATTAACGAATTAAATGGGCCCTAAGGATGATTTCAAAGTCAACCTTGTATGAATGACATGTAAAGGTTTTTCACTCATTTGTAGACTATTCGTGATGGAGGGGGCCGAGGGGCCAATTACATAACAATTACAAAGACCAGAACGTTGTGCTGTATAAATTAAAAGCTAGGGGCCAACTTAAGATTAGGTGTACGGTTTGAGGGGGGTGATGTGTAAAAATAAAACTTTATTTTTCTCTATAATGTATGTATGGGTTTCCCCACGGCTAAGTGGAGATGGCCGAGTTGGTCTAAGGCGCCAGATTAAGGTTCTGGTCCGAAAGGGCGTGGGTTCAAATCCCACTCTCCACATTACCATGTTGTTTTGCATTTTAATCTTTTTATTTATTTTTTTTATTTTTCGAAGCCGAAAGGTCAACTTTAAAGTATTTGTACGAATTCTAAATTTTCTCAGCATTTGTTATAAGAAGTGTTTATGATTAAAGACGAATGCTAGAACACATCGACTTTACAAGAAAAGATTAAAGATCAATGCATGCACATGTCCATGGCATTATTAGACTTTTCAATAATATCAAGGCAGTCTTTTTTTTTTTTTTTTATTTTTTTTTTCCTTTCTTTTTTTTTTTTTTCAATTTTGATCATAAAAATTCTCAAAAAAAAAAACAACAATTTTTTCTTAATAAAATTCAATGTAAATCTTATGCCATCTATTTAAGATTGTAAAATGAAAAAAACATGTATTCTAAATGACTTTCCAGATGAAATTTCAACCCCCCCAAAAAAAAGGAAAGATAAAAAATAAACTCTTTATTTTCTTCTTTTTTTTTTTTCTTTCCGGGAAAAGAAAAAAAGATTTACCTATAACTTCTTTAGTTCCTTTATTTTTCCTTTATTTATTTATTTATTTATTTTGATAAATAAGATTCAACCTCTTACTCACTCACATGATGAGAGAGGAAGAAAAGTCGATCTAAAAAGAGGGACAAAAAAAAAAACAATTTTTTCTTAATAATATTCAATGTAAATCTTATGCCATCTATTTAAGATTGTAAAATGAAAAAACATGTATTCTAAATGACTTTCCAGATGAAATTTCAACCCCAAAAAAAAAAAAGGAAAGAAAGAAAAGATAAGAAATAAACTCTTTATTTTCTTCTTTTTTTTTTTCTCTTTCCGGGAAAAGAAAAAAAGATTTACCTATAACTTCTTTAGTTCCTTTATTTTTCCTTTATTTATTTATTTTGATAAATAAGATTCAACCTCTTACTCACTCACATGATGAGAGAGGAAGAAAAGTCGATCTAAAAAGAGGGACCCACTGATCGAACGGCCCAAGTTGCAGAGGCAGAAGTCCACAATCATGGTCAGCCTCACTAGTGAGTGCCCATCCCACGTGCCAACCTGACCAGAGCGTGGGCTGCCTCTATACAAAAGTAGAGGTCTTTTTGGACTCAGGACCGACAACCTCAGGCCCACCACAAAAGCTAAAAATATCCACATCCCACAAATATCAAAGACTATTTTTAAAAAAATAAATAAATAAAAAGAAAAAGAAAAAGAAAAAACCCTCAAAACTCTTTTCTTTTTTGTTTGAAAAGTAAATAAGAAAGTCTCTAAACTCACAACGCACGTGCGACTGTAATTATTACCTACCTACAGCTCCTTCATCCTCATCTCCAAAAATCAAAAAAGAAATATAAAGTTGGAGTTTCTTTAATAATATCAGAAAAAAAAAAATATATATATATATATATATATATTGTATTGGTAGTTATTTATTTATTTATTTTTTTTGTAAATCTGATAGTTATTTATTTGATAAGATTTTAATAAGATTTAAGAGGGTTAGTAATTTTTGATTTGATATGATTTTAATAAAATTTATTGACCCTTTTACAAGAAAGACCCTACCTGTAAAATTCTCTATCAAAACTAAAAATAAAATTTAAAGAGGAAAAAAAGAAAAGAAAAGAAAAGCATCAGCCCTACATAAACACAAAAGGCTACTCATAACCCAATAACGTGATCCGTTATCTTAATCCCCGTACATTTGGCTCTTCTATAACGGACTTTCCCACTGTTCCATACATTCAAACATTATTGTGCCTAAACTACCCCGGATTTGTGATCAAACAAAATACTATTAAAAAGAAAAGGGATTATTTTCTATTTTAACCTTACATTTTGAGTTTATCAAAAGGGTATTTGAACTTACACGATTTTAACAACTTGCTCATTTAGATTTTTAATTTTGATAAATTGTCATTTAATTTATAAATTTATTTCAATATGCTCTATTTTGACAATGGTTGTGTTAAATTAGTGTTGAAAAAACTAATTCAATGAGGATTTCCAGCATCTCAATTTAAATATTTTAATCTCTCAACTTTTAATCATTTAAATCTAATAAAAATTCTAAACAAATTTAGTAAAATGGGACGCATTACAATAATTTTACAAGTTCGCGGGTTGATTGTTAAAATTAAAAAATTTTCAGATAATTTACTAAACCACGACAAGTGGTGACAATTGTACTAAAAACCCTTAGTAAAACAATACCTCCATATTTTTCATGTTCCCAAAGAATGGCGTTTACTAATCGACCAATAACAAAAAGATTAGTTATATTGTGTATTTAGAAAATATGTGTTACGAGTTAAGAGTGGTATGCCTATAGAATTATCCATTATAAAAGTATCATTTGATTGCAATTTGTTTAAAGATTACTTCCTCAAGGAGTCAAACTAATAAACATTCTCTAAATTTGGAAGATATATTTAGGGTACATAGATATGATGTATTTATGGAATAAATCGTTCTTTTAAAATCTACCCATTGACACCTTTAATTGAATTAAAATCATAAAATTAGTCAAAGTTTTAGACGTACCCTTATCAATCTATTTTCACATGGTTTATTCTTAAAAAGCAACACTAGAGTTAAAATTTTAACTGAATTTGGCACCAAATATAGCATATAATAAATTTAACACGAAAAGCATATAAATGCGTCGAAAAATAACTGTATTAAATTTGACATTGCAATGGAGATGTTGATCATTTCTAAATTCTAAAGATGGATATAATGGTAATTGCATGAACGTTAGGTTTGAGTATATATTGTGTTGTCTGTTTATATATAGACACAAAACTGCACAAAGTTTTCTGCCACCTCCACACAAATTAGGCTCTCTCTCTCTCTCCTCTCTCTCTCTCTCTCTCGCGTTTCTTCCTTTCTTTGCTTCTGCTTGATCTTCTTCTTCTCTTTCTTTTTGTTCAATGGAAGAAGACGACCAAAAAGAGTTGCAGCTCCTGCCAGCTCCGCAGTCCGTACCTTCTTCATCATCGTCCCACATCATGTCATCTCGGCCGTTGGATAATTCTAGCTCCATCATAAGGTACCGATCAAAAGGTAATATTAACGGCTCTGATCATCGCCATCATCTAGACCTTCAGCTCTCGATCAGCCTAAGGCCAATACACGACATTGACGATGACGACGACGAGGACGACGAAGATGAGGATGTTGCGGCGGGGACGACGGGCTGCGTGGAGGCGCTGAAGTGGCAGGCGGCGGAGCAGATTCGGCTGGCGGCGATGGAGAAAGCGTACGCGGAGCGGGTGAGGGAGCTGACGAGGAGGGAGATGGAGCTGGCGCAGTCGGAGTTCGCGCGTGCGAGGCACGTGTGGGAGAGGGCGAGGGAGGAGGTGGAGAGGGCTGAGAGGATGAAAGAAAGAGCCACGACCGCCACCGCGACCACAACCACGACCACGTCAGGCTCCACATGCATGGAGATCACTTGCCAATCTTGCAGGCAAAGGTTTAGGCCTTAACTTAATAATTAATATATGGATGGAGGTTGATCATGATCAAAAAGTTCAAAATAGCTCAAAATCAAAGCCCCTTTTTGATCATGATGATCAAAGGACGTTTATTAATTTCCTCGTGAGATGATGATCATGATCATGATGGTGACTAGCTAGTATAATTTGTGGTTAATTAAGTTCATGTGCTTATTGTTTTGGGTAATGGGTTTGTTGCAAAGGATTTTCTCCATTAATTGCTGGTGAAGGAAAATTAAATTAATAACAAAGAGCAAAATAAATGGCTAGCTAGCTCGAAATAATGTTATTAATTACTTTTTGAATTAGTAATTATTGTGGCTTATGCCTCGTTCTTTTTTAGTTAGTTCCCTGATCAAGATTCTGTATGATGAATAAAATAGAGAAGCTTTTCTTTTAAACCCTCATGGTCAAGAATAGAATTATATTATTTTTGCAGGCCGGCAGTACTAATATTGTTTTTGTTTAGTTTTTTAATTTTAATTTGGAAATTAATAAAACATGTATGCATGCATAAATTTATACATTGGTATATATAAACAAACACAAATATTGTACATAATCTAATACTATGAAGCACACATTTCTCACGAGTTAGTCCTAGTATTCCAAATTAATTATACACATTTTTTCTTTTGGGTAAAAATGCATCGATTCACCAAATAATTACACTTCGTTTACTCATTAGGGGAATGAATAATTACTTATATTGTTGGATAGTACTTAAAACTTATAAATATGTTAGAATTCTTTATTCTTTGCGGGATGAAATTAATATGCACAAGAGATTCCTGAGAACTCTTATTCACTTGATTATCTTGATCATAATCTTTAATTTGTCCGAAGAAGTAAAACTCTTCGACGCTCAAGCTATATATCTTTCTCTGAGAATTTTCATTAATCAAAACGTTAGTTTTAGTGGAATTAAGAAAAACGCATATTTCTTTAATCACTCACCCTTAGTTATAGGCTTCGGGAATGTACGAGAATGTGGTTTATTCTAATCTGGGTAGCCGATTCTCAAGAGCTTTGCTTTCAACCATTAGATTAGATTTCATAACATGTTTTATTTAAAATCGGTTCTTAATAATTCTCATGTATTTTAGGTCGTTATGATCCTATTAGCTATTTATAAATTCTAAACAAAATTTCGTATCTTTATGGAGGATTTTTAATTTTCCCTCCCACAATCTCTATTCACAAGTTGATCAGAAGAAAGTTAAATGTGCCAAATTTAGCGATGTAATCTCACATTGTTTAAACTTCCAGCAGCTGGTTGGCAAAATTGGGTTTTTCTGCACAATATAATTTCCACTCATATATATATATCCTATAAATATATACTCCACATATATAGTATCGATGTATGAACACGCAGTAAAAGCAGATAGGGGAATAAATAAAAAAAATAAAAATAAAAAAACTCCATGAGAATTGAAATTAATGTTGTTTATTAATATTGCTGTCAAAAGTTTCACAGTTTGAAAGTTTCGTCTTCACGAGATTTGATGGGACACATATACAAATATTCCAATCATAAATGATAAGAATATTTCTCTTCATATTTGGTACACACTGCACGCGCATGAATTCAATATATATCAGATATAATTGGTATGATTGAAATTAAATATATAAATTCCTGTGAACGTCAAGGTACAAAACAACAACCTGACGGAAAAAAGGGTACATACAAGTATATAACTACTTGAATAGAAGCCACATATGTATGGTCTTGACTTGAAGTTAGTAGCAGCATGTAAAATGTCGGACACTGACATATATATATATATATTTATATATTTATATATATTAAGCCCAGCTGTCGTAACATTTTTTTTATATAAATTTGTAACATTTTAGTGTAACGAATAACACTGAAATAAGTTACGTGTAACATAATGATAGATTATATTTAGTCCATTTAGACAAAATGAGTGTGATACGAACATATAAATGATGTCACACAAGCGAATGAAAAAATGTTATATTTGTCGGAGTGGTATGGCAACCGGAGTGCGGACATTTTCTATGCATTAATTCTTTCAATGTACAGAACAAACGAAATATGAGAACGACATATTGCTCAGGAAAAAAAGCAGCCACACAGTTCCAAATTTGCAGGCATGTTAAAATTCATTGAACTAATTGTTAGTAATCAAGAATTGGCCAAGTTGGGAAGAAATAAATGCAACTTGTGTCAGTTTAGGACTAATAAGGAATTCTCTTTGCAAATACTAATAATAACCTGAAAGGGAAGCATAATGAGCTGTTTTAAAGTGCATTTTAGTTTTTAGAATATGATACGAACACCAGGCAAAAGAAACTCTCCCATGTCCTTGCTTAGCTTGAGGTTTTTATGGACGTTAACGTTTTTTTTATATCTTACGAGGTGTGTCAATTTGAAATGATTTTAGAACCGCGTCTGGTTCCGTTTTTCATTGGAAACATAAATAAAAAAAGATACACGGTTTTCTTGTTTTGTAAAGGAAATGAGAAAACGCTTTTTAATCTTTAGAATGATAGGAACACTAGGCAAATGAAACGCTCCCATGTCCTAGCTTAGCTTAAGGTCTTTAAGGACGTTAAGGACCCATTTGGTGGAATTTTGAACACGTTTTCTTATATCTTATGAGACGTGTCAATTTAAAATGATTTTAAAACCGCGTTTGGTACTCTTTTTCTTTGGAAAATTACATAAAAAAGATACACGGTTTTTCATATTTTGTAAAGGAAATGAGAAAACTCTCTAGAGTTGTTTTTCCTTTCTGATCTTTATTTTTTAGGACTTACATAATTTACATGTACTTTTCAAAACATAACTAAATAAAATTTTACTTCTTTCTTATACTAAAAGTAATTTCTATACTTTTTCCAAAGAAAAAAAAAGATCTCTTTAGAACGACGGTTGATCATAATTCCAAAAACGATTCCAAAATAACATTTTTAAAAAATTCCCAGTTCATTTTCTTACTCAAAATTTAAATCATTTTAAAAACGTTCTCGTTTCTATACTCAAAACAAAATCATTCTAAAAACGCCCTCATTTTCGTACTAAAACAAAACCGTTCTAAAAACGCCCTAGAACGAGCCCTAACATTTGGGACTCGATCGTCTGAAGACACAGTCATGAGAATAGTCAAATCTGACGCAAACAGGGGTCAAGTTTGGAACCTTTGATGTGGATAGAAAGGCAAATGAATCAGAACAAAAAGCAAGTGATTCACCAGGGGAAGAGGACAGGAATAGCTGTATCCACTTGTATTCAAGCTCTTAACTTTTGCTTATTTAGACACCAAACACCCACTACCCATCTCCATGATTCAACCCAAAAGAAAGTTACAAACTTTTTTTTTTTTTTTTTTTTTTTTTTTTTTTTTGAGCACTCAACTAATTTCACCAGCACAACAATGAACAGTTTTATTCCTCCCAAAATGTGTCTCCCTTGAATGGAATTAGCTTAGTTTGTCAGCAACCTCCTCAAAACATATTACTCAAAAGACTGTTAATCTGTCAATGAAAAAGCGCTTCAATCATACACTTGATTTCTTGATGAGGGTCAATAGGTCATAAAATCCAGTATGTGGGGTGCAAAAGGATCATGATCAATTTTCAAGAAACAAAAGTGACTCCCACAAAAAAAAAAAAAGTACAATTTGCAAGCGGATCGAGAGGACTAGTCTATATACATGGATTGGAACGAGTTCTGGGATGAAAAAGGTAATAATCTTTCATGATCCAATTTAATTATTTCGGCTTGTCCAATCCCTTTATCAACATTATTTTTTGGTCACTAGAATCTTCTAAAGTGATTAGCCTAATTTAGGATCTATACAGAGAACTCTACTTTTTTGATCACTTCTTGATCACTTCCTAATCACTTGTGTTCTCGCTTTAATTATTTGCTATTAAAGTCGTTCAAATTTTTTTTAATAATTCTAATATTGCCTAAGCATCAACTTTGCATACATATACACACACACACAACACATACTAGGAGAGCATAGCGTGGTTAAATACCGGCTAGTTCTTTAATTTCTTGTTAGAAGAGTCAAAATCTTTCATGACACACACGCATATACATATATATATATATATATATATATATGTTACTATGTATGTATATACAGGAAGATATATTTGAGTTACTATTGTCCTACTCTCTAATGAAAAGTTGGATTTGGACTATGGAATTCCATGTTGGTCAGTTTCCCAATGAACCAAAAACATTTATCAATCATTGGACCCTAATTGAGCTATAATTATAGTAACTAAAAAGTCACACTAGTGATGATAAGCATTCTCTCCGACATTATGACCACTTGCATAATAGATGCCTTGTCTTTTATCTTTCATTTGAATATTACTCTTGAATAAATACGAGGACCAGAATTCTTTCAGAAAGTTGATGAGCAGGATAAAGGATATATATGTAGGACATGGGGCACCAAAACCTTAACATTTGTCTTTTCACATTGTCCACATATGATCATAGACCCGATACTGTATTTCTATATCTATATGTTTTGTGTATATGACATGATATATCATGGAAACACTAAAGAGCGAAATTATTACAAGGGAAGAATTTGGAGGAACTCTACTCTTGTGTGATATGATCAATGTTTCACTATATAGTGTGTCTAGGGTGGCCGTAGGTTTTTTTGCTCAAGTTTTTGCCGTACTTGTTACCAACATGAAAATCTTTTCCACGTCACAAAAGATTACTAGTAGGACACCACAGCATTTACATTCAAATACTCAAGACAAATGGGGGGGAAAAAAAAAAAAAAAAAGCTGACCAAATTCAAAAATGGAAATGATGATTGGTATGAATTATGTATGCATACACACAAACACAAGATCACATATGGAATATGGCTATTTTTGACATTTTATTTTGGATGAGAACCTTTCTATATCACGTTATTTCATTGATGTTTAAATACATTAGGGGGGATATGAGAAAGTAGTATTTCATGTTTTTGCAATTTGGAGTTGGCAACCAAAAGTTGTATGGATGTGGTGAGGCCCTATTCAAGGTTTTGAAGGGGACAAGAAATGGTGGTTTTTTCAGCAAGACATGTGAGGGTTCACCTGATAACAGTTTTCATGATTGAACGTAGATGTGAGCCAAGATCAAGCATGAAAAATTTTCCATCAAAAAAAAAAAAAAAAAGAAGCAAAATCTCTTAATTGGAACCTAAAGAGGAAAATACATTGAACCGTCGAGATTGTTTAGTCAGGTCGTTTTCGAACCGATTGAGAAAGAGGAGCAGCTCACTTTCACCCAAAAAAAAAAAAAAAAAATCATAAAAATGGTGGGGCTCAAACACTTGCAGAACCAACCATTTTCAGAAGGGTGAATCACACAATAACCCTAATATTAGATTGTACCAACAGGTGTCATCAGAATGCAGTTATATCTTTTCCAACACAAGATACCAAAAGGATAAAAGAGATCCCCACAAGACAAGGAGAAACTGGCTGATCTCATTACCTCAATATTGATATTTGATTTTATCTTTTTAATAAAAGAAAAAAGAAAAAAAAAAAAAAAGAGAGAGAGAGCTAGAGACCGAGAAGAAAACTGTCGGAAGCCTTTATCATTTGGTAGCGCCCGGTTGGATCCATACTCTACTCGATCCAAATGATATAATGGATGAGAAATGCATGGTTTTAAGATTTTTAGCATTTATTCTTAATTAGTATCCTTTTAATTAATATATTTCTTTGGCGAAAGGTATTAATCAAGTGTAAGGTGTAAAAATTTAAGATCCATACATTTTAATAGGTATTTGTCTCTTTTTCTTTGCAGGGATTGAATTCTCAATCCGCATTCTGCACCAATCTAGAAGCCTCACATCTATACTTCATAATCATGAACTAATCACATTCTTGATGTTTATTATGTGCGGATTTTGTTATAAACAGTCATAAATCCTCTACCGCATAAAACTCAGAATGGGTTCATATGTCCTTTTTCTATCCCTTTCACTGTTCATTCAATAATAACAGATCACGTCATGATTTTTTAATTAACGTGATAAGAATTTTTAAATTGGCGTGTCACAATATTACTGGAAGGACATGAAAAGGACAAAAATAAAGGGATACGTGAGTTGGTTCCATAAAACCTCTATTGAAATTTGTATAGATGTAAAGAGAAATTAACAGATGACAAATCTAAAAATTGATAAAAAAAAAAAATTAAAAGATACATATTTTTTTTTGTTCTCGTCTTTATTTAATAAGTCTTTAATAATAAGGAATTTTATCTAGTATTCTCTCTTTTTTAGGAACATTGGTATTCTCTACTTATTAGTCGTTGAATCTATATTAAATCTAGTTAAAAGTCAAATCAGATTGAAAAAGTAACACAAATCTGACGGTTGATAAACAGGGAACACCGGTGTTCCCAAAAGACAAGGAACACCAGAGAAATTCTCAATAATAATTCAAAAATCTCACCTTAATTTTTATTTAATTAGATTATTGAATAATTTCATAGATGCACCCTTTACGCTATAATCCCAGCACTCTCAACTCATGTTGTTGTTGGTTTCCGAATTGAATTCGGATGCGGAAGCGTGAGGATGGCGGATCAAGTATAACAAAAATTTTCATAAAACCTTTGAGATACTCTATAGATTATATTAATTTATGCATGAATAAATTAATCACATTAAATCATTTATTAAGATCTCAATTACGAATAATACCTGGCGGCCGATTAGAATGATAACTTGAGTTCTTTGACCTCGAACAATCCTTGTGTTTAGAAAACCAATGTCTTCCACGTCAATTCCTAGAATCCATGAAGACGTGTGTGTGGGCACACCTGAGACAAAATGGGTTAGAATAAACACTCGAATTTCTACAAACACCAACGCATGCACGATGTGAAATTTTTGGAGAAAAATATTTTTCCACTCACTCTATAGAGAATTTCGGCCACACTTAGAAAAATTGGTCAAAAATTGTATCTCACAATTTTCTATCATTCTCTTATTTATAGAGTAGAAATCAAACTTCTAGAAGGAATCCAATCTATATCTCCAAGATAAAGCTTGTTAATTATCGCCTATTTGAATTTGAAACAAAAGTCTCCTACTCCTTATCCTCAAGATGGCCGGCCAACCTAGGTGATCCTATCCCTGTGGTAGGTGCCAAATACAAATAGAGAAGGAAGAAAAATTCATCATTTATCCTGCAGTCCAATTTTGATTCAAATTCAAATTCCAATTTAAGTAAAACTTAAATTAATTTGAATCCTAAATTGAATAACTTATCAAATAAGTTTAAAAGGATAAATTTAAATTATGTTCACAATTCAAATTCAAATTTAAATAATCACATTATTTAAATAATAATTAATTCTCAATTAATTATTTTCGAGTGTTTAATTTTAGAATTCTGTAATTCTAAAATTCCCATTTTACCCTTTGTGTTTGATAGAATTACAAGACGACGCGGGGACTAATAGACCTATAATTTCGAGCTCCAATAAAATTAATAATTAATTAAACACTTTAATTAATTAATTAATTCCATTAATTCCAATAGTTACTCCACTATAAACTTGGAATTGCACTCTCAAAATTATAGACATAAATTACTTCTAAACTGTGAAGTGTCCATTTGATATAGCCACTGCATAGATCAATCCTCCATAAATAATTCATAATTAGAGCTAGGTAAAATCCGTTAACCTCTCTAATTATATCTTCATCCTTGAGTACCATTGATTCTCTAATGGATAGTGATTCATAAAACACATTCATGAACCAGAGCACTCTTACTAATCCAAGTACTGAATCAACACTCAAGAGAATTATTTATCTGCTTCTTTCTTAAGAAGGAATGGATTCCATCTCGTATAATAACATTCCCGGCTACCTATTTCATCATGTCTCCAAAATACAAGGAATAGGATTCAAGGTCTCGGAATCCGTACTGAGTAAATTAAAAGACACAAATCCATAAATAGGAGTTTGTTAAGAACTCAGGATTAAGATCATTCTATATATGACCATCGGTAGACTCAATTAGAATTTCTATACTTAACGAAAATTATTAGAAATTCATATTGTGTCCGTGTCCCTGTTCCACATAATCTTATTATGGGAAGTACACTCATTCAATATCTCATCATATTAATAGTGCGAATAGCACCGTTCCATTCAAAATGGGAATAACATGTATTAGTAATGTTTTAATTAAAGATTTTGAACTTTAATTAAATTCATTATGAACATTGCTTCTTGATTATTATCCTTAAACATTATCCTCTCGCATATAACACTTATATACAATGTTTAAGGTCACATAAATAATCATGAAATTTTCATTGATGTTCATAAAATATTCACAAATATATATACACATAAAATGATGAATAAATTCTTTTATTAAATAAATAATAAATATCTTATTACATCTCATGCTTCTAGGATATCATTCCTAACAGTTGTTTCATCTTTTAGGACGAAGAACTTGTGATGAAAGTGAGTGAAGGGCATAAATATTTCAAAGGGAGAAGACTTAAGAAAGAGGTATGACTATACTTTAACCTCAGGAAAGCCAAAAACGACGCTTTTATATATAACTCAATAAATACTTTTAATCCCTCTATTATGACATTATTAACTTGCAATCAATTTCCGTCCACTGAAACTCCTTTAAAGAACTAACAAATATCGAAAAAATTAGAGAGTACTAACATGTGAGCGCGTTTACCAAATCGTGAAGAAAAAGTAGTGAATTCTTTTGGTTAACAATTCCACATTTTGGCGCTAAAGAAGCCCTTACGTACTTGCTAACCGTTACAGCCATCAAACTAGCATAATAAAAGAAATTATAAAAAGAAATATTAGTATCACTTTTTTTGTCACTCTCTATATTCATTATTTGATACGTAGACTCTATTATTTTATTTTTTTTTCTCAATTATAGAAGCATCATCAAAGTCAATGCCAAAAATAGATTGATCAATGGATTGTTATGTATGATAAAGAATTGGATCAGCCTTGGTGCTATATCATTCTTGACTCGTCGAACTCAATACTTAGGCTTGATTAGTTCATTTAAACGAATCGTGTCATGGCCCTCGCAATTGGGGTGTCGTGTCTGAAATGTGTTATGTTCTTGTTCTAATGGGATTTGACAACTATAATATAGACAAGCATATGAATTATGATATTAGAATCCCACATTGGTATGATCTACTTAATAAAATGAGGACAATTCTCTCTTAACAAGCCGATTTTGTTAAGTTGAGTTAGGCCTAATATCCTTTGATTTATGTAAAATTGTATCATAGTAGGCCCAGTTTTGTAATGTTGGGTCCCCCAATATCGACTTATTTACAACGGTTTGGCATGATCCACGCTGTGCGTAAGAGAGCATATTAGAATCTCATATTTGCTGGAGATATTGGTATGATCTACTTAATAAGGTGAGGACAATCCTCCTATAACAAGCCGATTTTGTTAGGTTGAATTAGGCCTAATACTCTTTGATTTTGTAAAATATGATTGTGTTCAGCTGCAAAAAAGTGGATTGTTGAAGGCAGGAAAAAATATATATATTTTTATATATCAAGCAGTAATATTGTAAAAATATTATCATAGTGAAAAATAATGTAAAAAAGATAGCGAAATGCATAATTCGTTAGAAAGACTTCGATTAAAAACTAATCTTTTTTTTTTTTTTTGAAAGGCAGTTGTATTTGAACTACACAAATATTAATGCTATGAAGCAAGATATGTGTTCCTAAACCTAGGGGTTGTTCTTTTGCAATAAAACTCAGAAAAAGTTTAAATTCGAGTTATAACTTTATTCAAGTTCGTGTTCTTTTGTAAAATTTGAGTTTGAACTCGAGTTTGAACTCAAATTTGAACTCAAGTTTGGGGTTAAACTCGAATTCAAGTTTTCTTTTCAACTCGAGTTCAGAAACTCGAACTCAAATTGATGAACAATATTTTTCTATTCTTAAAAATGTCATAACTTTTTCGTTTTAATTCTGATTGAGATGATTTTTTTTATATATTCACAACGAAAAGACAAATAAAACCTCACCCATATACCCTATTCAAATTTTTCATCATCATTGAGTTTTTATTAAAATACTATCTAAATACAAATTTAAGTTTTGACCCACCCAAATACAAACTTAAAAAGATTCTCAATTCAAATCATAACTCAAATGTGTACATCCAAACACAAAATCAAGTTACAACTTCAACTCAAGTTATAATTCAAACTCAACTCAAAATTATCACTCATATCACTTTAACTAAAAAATGTAAAAGAACAACCCCTTAATCATTTATTAGATTGGCATTATCCTTCATGTAAATTATATTCCAGTTGACTAGACTGGACAATTTGTGAATGAAGTATGAAGAGGATTAGATAAAAATGAGATATGAATTTTGAATAAACTCAAGAATTTTATTTATTAATTATTATTATTATTATTTACAAATGATGTACGAAGTGATTTGTCATTTGTTATTTGTTAATTCTTTTAATTGGTTATCTATTTGTAAAATAAATTATATCTTACTAATTGAAAATTAAAAACTCATTTTTATAATAAAAGTAATAACTCATTTATTACACCCTTTGGATTGAAACTTTGATAATTTGTCTTTGATTCCTATTGTTGTCGTTTAAATTTCATTCGGTCATTTTTTAAAAACGACAGATCTGAGAAAAAAGGAAAAAAAAAAAAAAGAGAGCTAGAGACCGAGAAGAAAACTGTCGGAAGCCTTTATCATTTGGTAGCGCCCGGTTGGATCCATACTCTACTCGATCCAAATGATATAATGGATGAGAAATGCATTGTTTTAAGATTTTTAGCATTTATTATTAATTAGTATCCTTTTAATTAATATATTTCTTTGACGAAAGGTATTAATCAAGTGTAAGGTGTAAAAATTTAAGATCCATACATTTTAATAGGTATTTGTCTCTTTTTCTTTGCAGGGATTGAATTCTCAATCCGCATTCTGCACCAATCTAGAAGCCTCACATCTATACTTCATAATCATGAACTAATCACATTCTTGATGTTTATTATGTGCGGATTTTGTTATAAACAGTCATAAATCCTCTACCGCATAAAACTCAGAATGGGTTCATATGTCCTTTTTCTATCCCTTTCACTGTTCATTCAATAATAACAGATCACGTCATGATTTTTTAATTAACGTGATAAGAATTTTTAAATTGGCGTGTCACAATATTACTGGAAGGACATGAAAAGGACAAAAATAAAGGGATACGTGAGTTGGTTCCATAAAACCTCTATTGAAATTTGTATAGATGTAAAGAGAAATTAACAGATGACAAATCTAAAAATTGATAAAAAAAAATAATAATAAAAGATACATATTTTTTTTTGTTCTCGCCTTTATTTAAGAAGTCTTTAATAATAAGGGACTTTATCTAGTGTTATCTCTTTTTTAAGAACACTGGTGTTCTCCATTTATATTGAATAATTTCATAGATGCACCCTTTACGCTATAATCCCATCACTCTCAACTCATGTTGTTTCATCTTTTAGGACGAAGAACTTGTGATGGAAGTGAGTGAAGGGCATAAATATTTCAAAGGGAATTAAGAAAGAGGTATGATCATACTTTAACCTCAGGAAAGCCAAAAACGACGCTTTTATAACTCAATAAATACTTTTAATCCCTCTATTATTACATTATTAACTTACAATCAATTTCTATCCACTGAAACTCCCTTAAAGAACTAACAAATATTGAAGAAATTAGAGAGTATAAACATGTGAGTGCGATTATCAAATGGTAAAGAAAAAGCAGAAAAATCTTTTGGTAAATAATTTCACATTTTGGCGCCCCTTACTTGCTAACCGTTACAGCTATCAAACTAGCATAACAAAAGAAATTATAAAGATAAATATTAATATCACTTTTTTTGTTACTTTCTTTATCACTCTCTATATTTACTGTTTGACACGTGGACTCTAATATTTTCTTTTTTTTCTCAATTATAGAAGCATCATCAAAGTCAATGCCATAAATAGATTGATCAATGGATTATTTTGTGTGATAAAGAATTGGATAAGCCTTGGTGCTATATCATTCTTGACTCGTCGAACTCAATACTTAGGCTTGATTAGTTGATCCACCCATTTAAACGAATCGGGTCATGGCCCTCGCAATTGGGGTGTCGTGTCTAAACTGTATTATGTTCTTGTTCTAATGGGATTTGACAACTATAATATACACAAGCATATGAATTATGATATTAGAATCCCACATAGAGATATTGGTATGATTTACTTAATAAGATGAGGATAATCCTCTCTTAACAAGCTGATTTTGTTAGGTTGAGTTATGCCTAATATCCTTTGATTTCTGTAAAATGGTATCATAGTAGGCCCAGTTTTGTAATGTTGGGTCCCCCAATATCGACTTATTCGCAGCGGTTTGGCATGGTCCACGTTGTGCGTGAGGGAGCATATTAGAATCTCATATTGGCTGGAGATATTGGTATAATGGAGTAAGGGCAATCTTCTCCTAACAAGCCGGTTTTATTAGGTTAAGTTAGGCCTAATACTCTTTAATTTTGTAAAATATGATTGTGTTCAGCTGCAAAAAAGTGGATTGTTGAAGGCAGGAAAAAAAAAATATATTTTTATATATCAAGCAGTAATATTGTAAAAATATTACCATAGTGAAAAATAATGTAGAAAAGATAGCGAAATGCATAAGTCGTTAGAAAGACTTCGATTATACATAAACATTAATCTTTTTTTTTTTTTTTTGAAAGGCAGTTATATTCGAACTACACACATACTAATACTATGAAGCAAGATATGTGTTCCTAAACCTTAATCATTTATTAGATTGGCATTATCTTTCATGTAAATTCTATTCCAGTTGACTAGACTGGACAATTTGTGAATGAAGTATGAAGAGAGTTAGATAAAAATGCGATATGAATGTTGAATAAACTCAAGAATTTATTTATTTATTAATTATTATTATTATTATTATTATTTACAAATGATGTATGAAGTGATTTGTCATTTGTTATTTGTTAATTCTTTTAATTGGTTATCTATTTGTAAAATAAAATATATCTTACTAATTGAAAATTAAAAACTCATTTTTATAATAAAAGTAATAACTCATTTATTACACCCTTTGGATTGAAACTTTGATAATTTGTCTTTGATTCCTATTGTTGTCGTTTAAATTTCATTCGGTCATTTTTTAAAAACGACAGATCTGTCACATTGTCGTAAGCTGTAAACGACAATTTTTCCTTGTCGTTTTAAAGCTGTTTCCCCAAGTTCTGTCTTTCCTTCTTCGCAAAGTTCCCAGATTTATTCCGAGTTGCAGAGGAAGTACATAGAAGAGATAACAAGAAAGAATTGTCCGTACATTAATGGCGGCGGCGAAATCAGAGACAATACCAAACCCTAGTTGTACGGACCCGAGCAAGAAGGACGAAAAGAAGAGGAAGAAAGTGTCCGAGTTCGAGTACTGCAAGGTTTGCAAGCTGAATCACGACCAAGGCCAGCGCCACAAGTACTTCCCCAGCCACAAGAAGTCTCTCTCCATCTTCTTCTCCAAATTCCAGACCAAGCTCTCCGACGTCGGCTTCTTTCTCAGAAACCCTAGCCTCCTCCGCTCCGAACACGCCTCTCGCAACCGCGTTTGGTGCGTCTTTTGCGACATGGACATCGACGAGCTCGGCAGCGAGTTTGCTTGGTACGCTCTCTCAAACTTTCCTGATTAATTTCCTGTTTGGATGATGAGAAAACGGATGAAAACGAACGAAAGGGAAACTATTAACATTATTTTTGCAGTGAAAATGCGATTAATCACTTGGCGAGTGCGGATCATATGAAGAATTTGAAGCATTTTTTGTGGAAGTACGGTGGAGGAATGGATTTCATCGATAAATTTAGGATAAAGGAAGCTGAAGTTGCAAAGGTCATTTGTGCTTCATCACTTTTCTTAATTATTTGTCTTTTTAAAAGGGAAAAGTCTTTTTCTTTGTTGTTTAAAAAATTGGTGATTTCCTTGTATTGCAGTGGAAGAAAAAGTGCAAATCGTTGAAGAGTGAAGCTGAATCGTCTAATAAAGCACCAGATGATATCCACAATGAACTCAACTATGTAAATACCACTAGTTTTAACATAGATAATACGAATATATACTCTGTTAATTCAAGGAATTCCAATAGTGTTATGCCTTTACAATGTCATACGAATGAGTATCAGGTATCCCATTCAGGGCTCTCTGAAGTTGCGAATGCTGGCTTGTATTCAGCGGATGTTGCGTCTTCTTCAGCTTTGGAGACGCATTCTGGTACAAGTTCAATAGATTTTTCAACAGGTAATAACTCGCTGTTTATACTTCGACCCATTTGGTTCTTATACTTGACCCATGATTCTGATTCTGCTGTAGCGTTTTTCATCTCACATATTTGAATTAAAAAATTTCTTCTGTGAAAGTTCCCACCAATGAATCAGATTCATTGGCTTGAACTCATGAACCAAATGGACCCTTAATGTTGTGTTCTTTCTTGCATTTGGTTTCTACTTTCTACTATAACAAGTGGTTTTTTTGCCCATGAAATGGAAATGCATTGTTTCTTTTTTTTTTGAATTTCTGTATCTTGACCTTGTCGCTTTATTGGAGGCCATATGAATACACCATTTGAACTTTATGTTCTTCGGAATGTAATTGTCAATGGGGCAGTAAAACATAAAAACAATTGTCCGGGAAGATTTTTTGCAGGAGGTTGATCAAGTGTTAAGTGAGTTTTATTTCACCAGCTTGGAGTAATATATATCTTGGGGATTTTCTCATTCAGGTATGCCAAATATCACTCAAATTTTTGTGCCTGAAGTGGCTGGAGGAAATGTGCATACTGGAGCACCTCCTCCTTGGTTTGATGCAATTGAAGAAAGCCAACTAAATGTTGGACCACAACCAGTCTTGGGTAGTTTTCTTTCTTCATCAAATAATTCAGGGAAGTCCAAGAAATTGAATCCAAAAAGGGTGGGGGCAGCTTGGGCAGAAAGGAGAAAGATGGAGATGGAAATGGAAAAGAGAGGGGAGCTTGTGAAGAAAGAGTTTGATGCAAACTGGCTTCCTAATTTTGGTAGAGTCTGGCAATCAGGTAGCCGAAAAGAGTCTAGAAAAGAATTTGAGTTTGAGAAACAAAACTTATCCAAAGTTGGAAGTCAGCCTGCTGAGCCAGTTGAGATACTGCCTTACATTAGCAAACGAATAAAATCTGAGGAGAGACAACCATTATCCGAGGTTGAAAGTCAGCCTGCTGAGACAGTTAAGATACAGCCTTACATCAGCAAACGAATGGAATTTGAGTTGGGGAAACAAAAGTTAGCCAAGGTTGAAAGTGAGCCTGCCGGGCCAGTTAAGATACAGCCCTACATTAGCAAACGAATGGAATTACAGTTGGAGAAGCAAAAGTTGCCCAAAGTTGAAAGTGAGTCTGCCGAACCAATTAAGATACAGCCTTACATTAGCAAACGAATGGTAAGTGTCAAATTTCCATTTGGTTTACATTTTGAACTTGAGCCTAGTTCTGAGATTTAATTGGGGAATTTTATTCTTAATGTTGGGGTGCATCACTTTATTGCATGTTTTCCAGATTCTCACTAGAACTAAAACCTGCTAACTTGCGCCATAAGTTTTAACAGTAACTAGGGCGAGTGAATGTTTTGTTACTGGCCTCCTTTTTCCGCAATCCCTTCCCCCCCACCACCATATTTGATGCAAAGAGAGAAATTTTTTAATTTGAGATATTATATAATTGTAAGTAGGATACTTTATGGTTTTAGATGTCCAGTGCAATGAAATAGGTTTTTTATTCCCCCACCCAAAGATGTATGCTAATACTGATGGTTGTAGTTCTTTTATGTAAGTGCTTTATGTTCCTTGTTGCAGCAAAGAGATGGAAGCAAATGAATGTGTTGCTCATGGTTATGTTCTGCAAGTGACTGATGACACTGGTGGCAGTTGATCCTACTTTTCCTCCCGCAGTTTTGTTTTGGAAGTGAAATGGACCCAGAATTTTGTAAATAGATGGAAAGGAATCACAGCAAGATTCAGATTGAATTTTATAAGTAGTTGTAGGCTACTGTACAAAAAGTGCTGTCAGTCAAAAATCTGGGTAATAGTTTTCTCATGGGGGGATTTGAGTCTGTAGGACTGAAATTCCTTATAAATCTTGCCAACACATTTATACATTCAGAAAATGATAATGAGCTTTCGTTCTTTAGGAAATGATTTTTAGAAACGTCAATATCTTGATTAATATGACGGACACGCCTTTTCTAGTTTAGCAGTTAAGCTATCATCTGCATCTTATCGTGATTCTGAACTAGAATAACATGTATTAGTTTGAAGAAATTTGATACTATAATGGGACGTGTTTCGTTGTGCTTATACAGACAGATTTACTTACAAAAAGAAAAAGAAAGAGAAGGAAAAGAGGATAAAAAAATGGAAAAAGAAGAAGAAAGAAAGAAACAAGTTATTAGACTAGCATAACTGTTTCAGAAGGGCAAAATTTTGTAGAATTCAGTCGACCTCTGATCCTAAAATTCCAAAGTTTGCCTTTGGAAGAAACTAAGTTCTCATCACATAAAAACTCCCAGGAGAACCATTTCTCAATCATCCGATCAACATCGTGCACTACTACATCTGTCATATTCCCGTTTCTAGCTATCACAGCAGCTGTATATATTGCAGCCATCCTGCCCGGTGCCTCTGGTGAATTTCCGCTTGGCCCATCCACCACAACTATATCCCATGTAAGTTCATAAACTTCTTGTGGCAAATTTCTCAATGCCAATCGACATTTTGATGCTTGAAGCTCTCCTGAGCTGGTGGCACAAGCCTGATTTTTCCTCCCATGCTTTAGCAGTTTGTATGCCTCTTTTGCAGGTGCCTCGTACTCAACCTTGTAGATTCTGGTGGTGTTGAACTTTGGCTTTGTCACATTTAGTTTCTCAGGATCGTCCTCCAGAAAGATGGTGGTGCCACCGGCGTTGATTGAAGAAAGGAATAGGTATTCGGATTCGAGCCCGAAAATGAGGATGTTGCAGGGGGCTTTATGAATAACCAGATTGAATAGAAGCTGGAATTCCTTTTCTGTGAGCACGCTGGCATTTGGGAAGGTTCGTAGAAACTTTATCTTGGACTCTGATGCATGTGAAGGAACTTGAGTGCAGGCTGGAGAAGGTGAAGAATGTGTTTCTTGAAGAGGAGGAGGAAAAGTAGGCAATGGAGGGGAAGAAGAATATGAAGTAACTGTAATTCTAAGAAGTCTGAGGATGGAAATGATAGCGAGGATTATAAGGAGAAAAGGGATGGTTTTCTTCTTGGTAAAGTTCATCTTTTTTGTTCTTTGGCAATATTTCTGGCTGGAAAGTAGCTGTATCGCTTCAGGTGATATTGGAGAAGAGGATCGAACTAGTGGGGTTACAAGAGAACGGCAATAAGGCACTTCTGGGGGCATTTTTTTGGGTTCTCTCTTTGCTTTCAGCTCGACAAAAGCCCCTGCAACATTCTCCTTGCAAAGAGTACTAGTCTTGAGTTTTTTGTTGATTTAAGTTATACGAATTGGTATGGTATTGGATCTTCTTGAGTGAGAAAGAAGGAACGCTTTGCTTTTGTTTCAATGTTTCCCATTTGCCTTTTTCCTTTTGCCATCAGGTTGCCACCTACTAATTCCTCTGGTTGTCATGTTGCATTTGAGAAACCAAACTGCCTAATATGAAAGATTGAAAGTGACCAGTTTTTGAGTTTCCAAAATAATGTTTTTGGGGTCCTCATCTAGAAGACTTGGGTCTTGCGTATAGTTTAGTAGATGTTTAGTTCATGGATTCAGAATTATGATTTAAAATTATTTTTGATTTACGTGTGTTTTTTGTGAGAGAAAATACTGTAGCGAGTCACGAACCATGATCCGAACCATGACACGAATCCACCAACCAAACGCAAAGTTTATTTTTAAGGAGATTTCTATAACAAGTCTTGAAAAGATGAATTACCTGTGGTTCTTCATTTTTAAACATAATATTTTAATTAGATTCTTATCACGTCATGTTATTAGATTTTTAAATTTAGTGGTAACTACCGATAAAAATGTAACTATTAAAAACTAGTCTATAGATATAATATTATATATATATATATTAGTTTGATATGATTTTGATTATACTTAATATTAAAAAAAGGGTACTATCAGTAGGAGAACTACCGTAGAAGGGCCCTATTTGTAAATTGTTTCTTTTTGCGATTCGTTTGGTGGTTATGAGTGAAGGTGAAGGAGGCAAGTGAGTGGTTGCACGGCCGCTTTCAATCAATTTGACCTTCTGGAACGCCTTTCAGTTATACACAGTAAGCCTCTCGATTACTGATTTTGATGGCAGATGTAAACATGATGTCTAAGATTCTGCATGGCAAAATTTAATTTGCTTACAGATGCTGAAGTGGAAAAGAGTGCCCATTAATATTGGTTGGTACTCGATCCTTCATTTTCTTGCGCTCAAATTGAGGAGTTTTGTATGCTGCTTGATGTTGTGGCAATAGAAGTTTGTTCCTGTGTTTTCTAAAATATGTCTTCATGTTGTTTCATACATTACAAGGGCACTTTTATTTGTTTAAAAGAAGAGAAAAGATGTGGTGTGGGCTTTGTCATTTTGAATAAAATATTTATCTATTTGGAAGATTAATGGATTGATTTTCATATTAATTTATGGGTGTTTCTCCCGTAGAATTAAAAAAATAAAACTGCTGGTAGTTTTATTTTTTTCGGCCAGTTTCAGATGTTAAATCTGTATCAGAAACTGTTTGTTCTGCATATTTTTTTAATCTCATTTGATTTCGACCAGATCTAACAGTTAAAAAACTGGTCCTATCGGTATGACTGTTTATCAGAGACAGTCTCTTTATTTATACCCTGAAAATTGATAGATTGATTAAGGATCTCATATGTTGAGTCCATAGAATATAAAGGGAGTTAAGGATTGATTCCGTTTCATTTGGGTGATTTAAGCAGTGACGAAGGAGAATTAATAGATTTTAAAAAGCAAGAGCTGATATGAACAATAGATTGAAGGGTAGTTAGAGTTGCAAAATAGTAAAGAGGGTTAACTATTATAACACTCGCAAGAACTCACTTATGTAAGTTTGATGGCTTGATGCCCATTTCATGCGTAATCTAACAATCATATTGCCGTGAACAAAATAAACAAATAACACAATTTTGACTGGAAAAATTTAAATTTTTGTAGGAAAAAATACTGTAGTAAAAAGTTAATTTGTTATTTGAACCTATGAAAAGAACGGAGCTCTTGTTTGCTTGAGTGGTTGAAGGCACAAATAATATAGGTTTGAGACTTTGAATTGAAATTGAAATTTTTACGAGAGAAAATATTGTATCAAAAAGTTAAATTGTGATTTAAATCAAGAAAAGAATGACCCCTTATTTGTTTGAGTGGTTGAAAGTATAATCTAACGAGAACTCACACTCATGCCTCTAATATTAAGGTTTAGAGTTTGAATTCCCTTCCAATTTTAAAATAAAAAAATAATAAAAAAAAAAGATCTTGCTTGACAAAATGGTCCTCTTTTTGCAAGTAAAATGTTCAATTATACCAAGTTCTTTTGTACAAACAAAATATTTGAAAGCTGTGTTCAATCTTAATGAAAGTACCTTTCCTATATTAAAAAAAATATAATTGAAATCTTTGTGATTATGTTCCATAAGGCCTCTAAAACCTCAGATTTCAAACCACTCTGAACAAGAGGTATTTTTAGCTTAGTTGTCCTTTTCAAGAGCAGATTCGTGGAAAGCCCGTACCGTGAATTTCAACCAAGGGCCTAAAGCTTTTCGATATTAAACTAATTAAGATTCTAATTAGAGTTACAGGTGTTATATGTGCTTTTAATAATGCATTTGAACCACAGGACTCAACTAAAATGCAAGTCTTTGTACGGCAGCTCCATACACACACACACGCATATATATATATATATATATATATAAGTTCCTATATATATATATAATAAATACATATAGATATTTATATATTCTTATATTTAAGTATTCATTTATTCTTATGTCAAGCTTATCATCTCCCACTAAATCCTCCTAATTAAATTATCAAGTGATGGAGATGCATATCCGTTTTATTTTAATGCCAATGTTGAGACCCTATTTTGATGTCAACTTGCATAATTATTAGTTCAATAATTCGTTGAGGATTTTTTGTCCATATGTGTTAGCTCTTTGTCCAAACTCCAAGGCATCTCCAAAAGGCATCTTCATATATTCTGTGAAAACATTGTTTATACCAAAATTGAGAGAAACTTTTCTTTTTTTTTTTGTTTTTTTTTTTGTTTTTTTTTGGGTTTCTTGTGATGTGAAAAGAAAAAATTTGAGTTGATAAATGATTAGCCAAATGATGTTTTAGAGGAGATCAATCTCCAACATTGGCCGTGTGGTTGTGGTAAACTTTGGGTGGTTGAGAAATTTCTGCTCACATTCATAGAAAGCCATTTCCATGTCTTTGTTTTTAACTTTTCTTAGAACTCTTGTGCAATGAAATTACACCTTGCTATGTAAAAACATTTGAGTTATGTTATAACAGACACTTCAATGCCAAAATGATATGTGAGGAATTAAAAGCTTTAAAATTCCTAGCAATAAGAAACGAGGAGAATACAAATACAAATATATGGTACGTTTAGTTCGCTAATTTGAATTTTTAATTCGAGTTGAGATGTGACTTTATGTGAGAGCTTTTTACTGTAGCAAAAAAAAAATAAATGTGACTGTTTCTGAGAACTTTTTACTGTTACAAAACTTAAATTTTAAAGTCAAAACGGTGAAATAAATGAAATCATATTGTATATAATTTATAGTGATTTACTCTTAATGTGAGAATAACATCCGCTTAATTGGAGAAAGAAATACAACTTACAATCAACTTTAAAAATCCTTTTTTTTTTTGTTTTCTTTTTATACTATATGTCCCGTGAAGAGTAAAATTATAGCCCCACGGTGTTAAGTCCCTTAGGCAAGTTAATATATAAGTTGAACTCTATAATTAGGCTAATCACAACTCAAATACTCAACTTGTTTCCCCTTGTTTTAGCATTGTCTTAATTCATAGATTTTTCATAAGGGATATTGTCAAACTATTTTCCGTACGGATTCCTCACTCAAGTATCTGGATCACATGAATCATTCTTTCTCCAAGTTAAATGGTAAAAAAATCATGGTTTTGATAATTGGATATCAAGCTAAAACCTTGTGTGGTAGTACCAATCACTATGACTCCTGAAGACACACAATAGGTTTAAATACAAACCAAACATTCATCTCAAGAGTCACCTTGCCCATTTTTATGTATGCTCCGTTTGTTTCGATAGTTCTGACCTGATTTAAGATTATAATTCTTGGTTCGCTACAATATTTTTCTCTCACAAAAAATTTAAATTTTAAAAATCAAAATCATGAACCATAGTTCTGAACCCATGAACCAAACGTCACCATAATTTGAGTACGGAAGCTTGTCTAAATGTGATTAGACAAAAGAAAATTGGAAATTCATAATTATAGAGCTTGTCTCTTGTTAATAGCACAATCTTCCTATGGTTGATCTTAATAGATCCGCCCACAAAATGTCCTCAATAGGTCATTTTTTATTTTGATATTTATGAGTTAGACATATAAAACAATCTTTACTAGTAATGTTGAAATATAACCCAAACAAAATTTAAAATATTTTACAAATAGTAAAAATTGAAATCATTATAACAATTACTATGTAATTTTGTAACATAAAACGAGAACATATATAATAATCACTACGTATTCCTATTTTTTTTTATTTTTAAAAAAGGGTTATATTTCAATTCCACTCCTATAAACTGTCGCACAATATATTTTTTACTCCAATATTTTCAAGCAGTGTGACATTTGATCCATGGTTAAAATTAAATTATATCAAGGGACTTAGAGAAAGATCAATTCTTTACTTTAAGGTTTGGTTTGGTTATAATAAACCTAACGAATTATCAGAGGCCACATAATAATCAAGAAGAACATTATCAAAAATCATGGTTTAAATTTCACCCAAAAAAAAATAACTATACCCTTTATGGAAAATATTATTTGAGATTTCTGGAAAATACAAGAATGGAGGTATTCTCCTTAAAAAAAATGTCGTGTAGAAAATAAAAATGGGTAAATATATATATATATATATATATATAGTAATAGTCTTGAAATATGGGAGCAAAAGAAATATTATTTGAGAAGGAGAGTTATTTTTTTCGGGAGAGATGAGGAAATAGTAAAAAAAAGGGTTATGTGTTTTGAAGGATAAAAAAAAAATGGTACGGGGAATAAAAGAAAAATGGGTGTTGAAAAAGAAAATAATAAGAATTTTTCTGGAGGAGTTATTCTTGGCTATAAAAAATGAGCTAAAAAAAAAGGTGAGCAGTATGGCAGAAAATAAAAGCTCGGTGTAATGACGATGCAATTACTGGATTGGTTATGGATTCTCGGATGGCTTGTTTCTACGCTAATGAATTTAGCTAATAACTTGATTCTACACCAACATAGACGAAACGGGTTATCAGGCTCAAAGATCGATTGCATGACCTATCTCGCTACACTACATAGCCCATACAATCAAGGGGGCTAATGTTGATACCCAAAATTTTACAAGGTATCGGCCCGGTCCAGATCTAATAAATACGACTTCAGGTATGGTACGTAGACCCAAGCCACGTTTCAAGGACTTCTATGTGGGCCGTGATTTGGCAGGCCAAGGAATGTGACCGGGCCCATTTTATCCGGCCCAATTAGATCCTTGGCCCACTTGAGATGGTCTTGGGTCTATGAGGGAATTAGGATAACGTGAGTTATGGAGGAAATTAGACAGAGTAAAACAAATTACTTAAGCTTACAGTCGCTACCTTTATAGTTCCAAACCTTTTATAAATAGTCTAGAAAAGCCTATTGGTCTATTACCTTGCACTAAGAGACAAAATAGCATTTTTTCTCATGTCTTTCCTTTTTTTTTCCGCTCACTTCTCTTGCCTTCCCGGGAGTCAAACACAATCTCTTTCCCAAAAAACTATAAGAAGACAGAATATACATAAATAAGAGAAGGCAAACCTCTGCCCACTTGGCTGCCAGCCTCTGAGCTCACCCAAACGGCCACGGAACCCCACTGGCTGCCCAATAACCCATTTATTCATCTCTTTGGTAAGCCTTCCTCTGTGATCAACGAAAGCTATCATTAAATTACACTGGAAATGCCTTACAGACGAAGACTTATGGCGGGATTTCAGCCAAAGTTCAAAAGGGATGGAGGGAAAACTTCCCTCCCCTTACCACGTTCCTTTTCTATAAATACTATTGTCCAAGCCTCTCAAAGGGGAGGATGAAAAAGGAAAAAAGGGAGAAAACGCAGGTCAAAAATTCCCTGTTCTGGCTAATTTCCCTGGATTTTGTTTGGTTTCTATCAAAGAAACCGACGGGGAATTCTATTCTCCATAATTTCCATCGGAGTCCCTCTAGAACAAGTTTCTAGGCGTTCTCCCCATTGGAAGCGGTAACAAAAGCTCCCCGAAGTATTGAAATCCCTTAACTATGGCCTAACACCCCCAAGACTGAGTTTTGATCCCTTTATACACTACGTCCGTCGGAGTCATTGTATTCACAAACAGAGAGATTCGACTCCGTTACCCACTTAGGAACCTCCTCCATAAACTGGTCACATTCCTCTCCCACACTATATGTTCATTGGAAGATCCCCATCAAAAATTCTTCACTATCTTGGAGCTGAAGCCGCAATGGGTGTCGCCCTCAGATATCGTCATCCTCGGGGTAATCCGGGTTTAGCCTACCTCAGCCGGGGCCAATCTCATCGTCTCGGCCATTATCGACGCCAAGAAGTGCCCTTAGCAACTCTTCGACCACGTCAGATTGGCAAGAGCACAATCATAACGAACTAAAAGGGGCCACGAGTCCTCTACCTTACACGTCGATAGGCCCTCGCCAAAAGGGCCCCAACACCCATTTTTATGTATGCTCCGTTTGTTTCGAGGGTTTTGGCCTGATTTAATATCATGGTTCTTGGTTCGCTACAGTGTTTTCCTCTCACAAAAAATTTAAATTTTAAAAATCAAAATCATGAACTATGATTCTGAACCCATGAACCAAACGTTACCATAATTTGAGTACGGAAACTTGTCTAAATGTGATTAGACAAAAGAAAATTGGAAAATCATAATTATAGAGCTTGTCTCTTCTTAATAGTACAATCTTCCTATGGTTGATCTTAATAGATCCGCCCACAAAATGTCCTCAATAGGTCATTTTTTATTTTGATATTTAATGAGTTAGACATATAAAACAATCTTTACTAGTAATGTTGAAATATAACCCAAACAAAAATTAAAATATTTTACAAATAGTAAAAATCGAAATCATTATAACAATTACTATGTAATTTTGTAACATAAAACGTGAACATATATAATAATTACTACGATATTCTTATTTTTTTGTTAAAAAAAGGGGTTGTATTTCAATTCCGCTCCTATAAATTGTCACACAGTGTATTTTTTACTCCAATATTTTCAAGCAGTGTGACATTTGATCCATGGTTAAAATTAAATTATATCAAGGGACTTAGAGAAAGATCAATTCTTTACTTGGTTTGGTTTGGTTATAATAAACCTAACCAATTATTAGAGGCCACATAATAATCAAAAAGAATATTATCAAAAATCATGGTTTAAATTTC
>NW_010364070.1:0-983 GCF_000414095.1 Morus notabilis
CTGTGAATCTTCGCTACATTCTTCGGCCTTTCCCACTGTAGCACAGTCTTGATCTTGGAAGGATCTACAGAAATTCCTTGTCCAGAAATTACATGCCCAAGGAACTTCACTTCTGTCAGCCAGAAGTCACATTTCTCTTTCTTAGCATATAACTGGTGTTCACGAAGGGTCTGAAGAACAATCCTCAAATGTTGTTCATGTTTTTCCCAAGTCTGCAAATACACCAGGATGTCATCAATGAAGACAATTACGAACCGATCCAAGTACGGCCGGAAAACACGGTTCATTAAATCCACGAATGCCGCCGGGGCATTCGTCAGCCCAAAAGGCATTACAAGAAACTCGAAGTGTCCATGTCGAGTTCTAAAGGCTGTTTTCAGGGTATCATCCTCCTTGATTTTCAACTGATGGTACCCAGACCTCAAGTCAATCTTAGAGTAAAACTATGATCCACCCAACTGATCGAATAACTCATCGATCCTCGGTAGTGGGTATTTCTTCTTCACAGTTACCCTATTCAACTGACGATAGTCAATGCACAACCGGAGGGATCCGTCATGCTTTTTCACAAACAACACCGGTGCACCCGAAGGGGACATACTATTCCGTATATACCCCTTTCCTGCCAGTTCTTCAAGCTACTTTCTTAATTCTCACATTTCGACCGGTGCCATCCGGTATGGAGGAATAGAGATAGGTGCCGTTCCCGGAATCAAATCAATGCAGAATTCAATCTCCCGATCTGATGGTAACCCAGGTAGATCCTCAGGAAATACATCTGCGAACTCATCCACTACAGGAATTCCCGCACTATCTCCACTTATCTCGGGTTCACCTTCCAAAGCAAGAAGGGAAGAAAAACATGCTAGATTCCACCGTCCCCCAACACTGTACCTCAACAACCGTTCTCCTAGGACTGGATTCATATCTGCCTGATACGCAATCACTGCTCCAGACTTAGTCATCAAAGTCACTCTCCTACG
>NW_010364071.1:0-6431 GCF_000414095.1 Morus notabilis
CCCCTAAAGTTCAAAAAGAAAGACATTATATGTGTCACATAACTTTTTTGAAATATTTACTGATTACCACATTCAAACTCCAATTCATATTTACTGTAAATACAATTCTAAAACTAAGATTCAAAAAAAAAAAAAAAAAAAAAACCAAAATATCAGATTTACAAACTCATGACAAATCATATCAAAAATCACAAAATAAGACAAAAATCCAGAAAACAAACTCGGTTTTAACACTCACAACCACTTCTCTCCCGCATGACTTCAACAAACAAAGGAATGGACACCGTCGGCAATGTCAACGTCGCCGTAGCAGAATGAACTAGCGAAGAATCTTCGGTTTGATGATGAAACAGCTTCATCTCTGCCAGTAGATACCATTTTCTTTTCTCTTTTTCTTCTGCTTCTTTGTCAAAAGTTTGAAATTACAAGATCTACAAGTTGATTGAGTAAAAGGCCCAATTATTTTTGAGATTCTATATATGGCATGCCATTTTCCACTTTAACTTTGGACTAGACCTTTTACTGACTTAACATAACCAACGACACTCTAGAGTTGAATCTGTAGAATTAAGATGTAGTTTAAGAGCTTGTTTGGTAGGAGGGAGAGGCGCGAGGGGATTAGTAGAAGAATCTTGGTGCGAATAATTGTTTGGTAGGACAAAAAAGAGGAGGTTATAGATTGAGCGATGGATTTTAAAGTATTCAAAAAGCCCCAATATAAAGGTTTAGAGGAATGATCCATACCAAATACAATAAGATAAAGAGTCCTCTTTTTGTACTTTTTTCTTGCTTATTTATCACTCGTTCCTTCTTACCAAATTTAGATTAAACATCCAGCATCCGATTGAACAACATAGACGCAACCGAAACTAGTAAGAATCCCATGTAGCTGTCTCTTCCAAAAAAAAAAAAAAAAAATGTGGCTGCAAGTGTACATGTACATAAATGTCTATGGAACTATATTGTATATGGAGATAAGCTAGTCTTGGAACCAATTTTGGCTTCTGGCATTTTCTTTTTCTTTTGAATTGTGGTTAATTTCCAAGCTGCTTAGTCTAAATGAACACCACAACATCAAGTTGCGTGCAAACCAGGCCAGAACAATCTAATTTGAAAACGACTGAGATCAAATACTGAAGACAATAACTGAGAGTACTATAGAAACAAAAACAGATTTCAAACAACATTCCAATTTATTTGTCCCGTAAAACAAATTGATAAGGAAATCACTGTGTATGAAAATCGTCACATTTTATTATTGAATATGTTGAGTAAAGGAAATCATTCTTCTCTGCCTTGGCTTTGTCAACTTCAAAGCCTGAAATGATCCAAGGCAGAAGTTTCATCGAGGCCTTTTTTATTGAAATAGGCAACATAGTCCCTCATTGTGGTTTCCCTGTACTTTGGAGGATTGTCTTCTGATAATAACTCCTTAATGGGTCCATACAATTTTGTTGTTGGCAGCAAGTTAGTACTGAAAAAGCTTGCAACAGATATTCTTGGACCCACGCGGCTCGCCAGTACTCTATGCTCGATGCTCTTGAATTTGTCGTTTGATATGAGCTGAAAAAAAATGAAAAAAAAATAAATACAAATTTAAAATTAAGTTTCATATAGGTATGCCATGACTTTTTTCAAAGTTTCATCTTATTGAAGAAAAGGATAAACCAGTTACCAAATTCACTGAGCCCCCTGAGCCAAACATACAATAAAACTTGCGGATTATAACACAACTTTTGAGATACTCTAGGGACAAACCAAAACAATTAGTCCTGACCTTAAAATTAGTAAAAACAAAAGAATAAAGCAAATCAAAAACACTTGCCTGCAGAAGATCTCCAATGTTCACCACTAGAGCTCCGGGCTGAGGTGGTACGTCAATCCAGTCATTGTCATGTAGAACTTGGAGACCACCAATGTGATCCTGAAGAAGCACCGTGACGAAGTCATTGTCAGCGTGCTTGGTCGTGCCTAAAGTTAACTCTGGCTGCGGGCATGCGGGATAGTAATGGCCTAAAATCATTAGGCCCTCGGCGCAACCTATGGCATTCAAGTAATTTGGATTCAACCCTAGAGCCTCCGTGAGCAACTCAAACACCAAAGTTCCCACTTTCATTACTTGCTTTGAGTACTCTATCAATATGTCTCTGCTAGTTGAAACATTATGAGTGACGGGTAATACTTCATTGAACTACTAACTATATATATATATATATATATATATATATATATATATATATATATATTTATTTGATTTGATACAGCATACAAATGCATAGTTGTGAAGATCGCTCTTTTTTCCCCATTATTTTGGCTGTGCTTATTAGTATTAATTAGTAGAGTAGGTTTCTTCTTTTATTATACACAAAGAAAATAAATACGAGAACCTACTAGTTGTTCTTGATGCTAGTATTCTTTTTCATTGCTTGCACACATGTAAATCAGAGAGAAATTAGAATTCTTGTCCTGTTATTTTAAATTTAGGACTGGTCATTTGAGTCATAATTATTTGATCAACTTTACTCCGTACACCAAATTATGAGCTACATACCTGCATATTATTGGCATCTCTTCAAGGTTTGGAGCATTAGGAGCCATAGTACAAACAAACGAATCCCTCCAATTCGTTGAAATCCCACTATATAGATCAAAGTTGCTGTTGTAGATCACTGCCCTCGTAAGATCTCGCGTAAAAAATGTTTTCTTCGCCTCAGTTTCTTGCTCGTGAAACCGACGAACCCCGTCTATCATATCCTCAAGAACACTCTCAGGGATTCCATGGTTGACAATTTGGAAGAAACCCCATGTCTCAGATGCCTCTCGTACTCTCTCAACAATCTCCTTTCGCGCTTGAACCGCATCGTTACTAATTAGTCCTCCGAGGTCTATGACAGGAATATTTGACTTGGTATGATCTCCAGAAACTGAGTTCTGCTTCAAATTATGATCAGATGGGTGATAGAATATACGAGGAATCTCTGTAATCCCAGAATCAACAAGTCCTTTGACACCAGCCTTGGTTTTGTCAAAAGCTTTTAGCTCACCGAGTCTATCGCCTTTTGCCTTGTATGAGGATGAAACAGCTTCATCTCTGCCAGTAGCTGCCATTTTCTTCTCTCTTTTTTCTCCTTCTTTCTTTGCAATATAGAATTTGAAGTTCTAGTTAGGTGTGATATTTGAAATGCAAGCCACCATATACATACATGCATACGTACATATACAATATATATATATATATGTATGTATATGTATGTATGTATGTATGTAACTTTGAGAAAGGCGATCTATTTTGTGGCGCAGAAAATGACAAAGACAAGGCAAAGTTTGAAATGACTACATCTACAAGTTGTCAGATAGGCTTGATTGAGTAAGGCCCAATTACTTTTGAGATTCTGTATACGGCATGTCATTTTCGACTTTAATTTTTTGCTAGACTTTATCCAAGTTAATATAACCAATGACATTACAAGGCATGAGTTTAAGAGCTTGTTTGGTAGCAGAGCGCGGGATGAGGGGATTAGTAAAAGGATTCTGGCACCGATAGTTGTTTGATAGGACAAAAAGAGGAGGTAATGGATTGAGCGAGGGATTCCAAATCCTTGTTACCAAACACAATAAGAAAAAAGTCCTCTTTTTGTACATTTCCCTCGCTTAGACTGTATTCTCACCTTATTTTTCTTTCTTTCTTACAAAATATAGCTTAAATATCTATATCTATTAATTTCAGCATCCAATTGAACATCATCACGCAAGCGACACTAGTAACAATTTCATGTAGCTGTCTATTCCAGGAAAAGAAAAAAAAATTTGTGGTTGCAAGTACATATACATAAATATCCATCGATCTATATATATATATATATATATATGTCCACTATGTAGTCCCCACTACTATTGTTAGTGAATTATTGTAGAAACCAAAGGAAGAAATTCTAAATATGTGGAGATGAGCTAGTCTTGGAACCAATTTAATTTGGTTTCTAGCAAATTAAGATCAAGTTGCGTGCACACCAGACCAGGACATTCTAATTTGAAAACGACTGAGATCAAATACTGAAGACCATATACGAAACAAAACAAATTTCAAAAAAATATACCAATTAAATTGTTCTGCAAAACAAATTTCAGAGATAATAATTATTTTGATCATGTAGAAGTCAGGTAGCAGTCATAGTCTTTGATAAATCTATATTTTTATCTCTAATATTAAGGTTTAAAGATTGAATCCGCTGACGCAATTTAAAAAATTAAAAATTAAAAAAAAAAGTTGGCTTTGCAAGATTAGAAACCGCCAATAGAAATCAAATCAGGTGGTTGTTACTAGTGTTTTCCCCCAATCAAAATACGTATTGCATTATTCTGTTCCAAACTAGGCTGCTTGAATTTCCAAACATGAAGCAAAACTGATGTTCCTCCAAATTACAGTCAAATAATTGGAGCTAATTAAGTGCTGTAAGGGATAATTTGGATCAATGGCATGAAACATGAGCCAAAGCTCACAGCCTAAAACGTTGTAGGGGACTATCGATGCCGTGTGTTGCAAGGTACGAAACATATTCATGAACTGTCGTTTCTCTGTAGATTGGAGGATTGTCTTCTGACAATAGCTCCTTAATTGGTCCGTACAGTCTTGAAGATGGCTGAAAACTGGTGCTGAAAAAGCATGCCACTGATATTCTTGGTCCTACATGGTTCGCCAGCACTCTGTGTTCTACGCTTTTAAACTTGTCGTTCGATATAAGCTGCAACATTTCAATCCCACAAAGAAAATGTAACATGTGAATCTTGATAACCAGTACCAAGCTCTCATATAAAACTGTGCTTGTGTTCATGTTTAACAATTTGTGGGCTCTAAAATTGATATGAAAAGTTATGGTTGATTAAAAACCATTATAATAAATGCCACAAAATCGTCTGTGGAGATGCAAAGGAGAAAAGGATTCCTTAATCTAAACTGATACATAGAAACTACCACTTGTAGGGTGGTGCAGCGATAAAGATGCCTTTCTTTCTTCTCTTCTCAGGATGCGTTCAGGTTTGATACTCGGTAGCTTGAATCAGAAATCCTACTCGGCCAATGGGTTGTGGGGTGTTGGACTTGTGGTAGTATGATTACTAAAACCGGCCCCATCCTCTCTAAGTAGAATTGGGTTAAACTCTTTACGCTTCAATGGTGGGCCCAGGTTATTATATAGACTATTTGAACAATAGGCACATTGGTTCCATTGATCCCGTTCTTATTTTATTAAAAGAAATGATATGTAAAAACTATCTTTGTCCAAAAACGAAAAAGAATGTTGTTCTCCTACTTTCTAAAGAACACAAATTAACAAGTTCATAGTCCAACCAAATCAAAGAAAAATACTTGCCTGCAGAAGATCTCCAATGTTGACCACTAAAGCTCCGGGAACCGGTGGAACATCGTACCACTGATTGTCATGCAAGACTTGGAGGCCTCCAATGTGGTCTTGTAGAAGCACAGTGAGGAAGTCATTATCAGAGTGATTGCTAATTCCCATGGTTAGCTCCGGCTCAGGACAGGGTGGATAGTAATGGCTTATAAATGCAAGTCCCTCAGATTTATTTATTTCTAAATTTAACTTTTCTGCTTTATATCCCGGGAGTGACATTATTTCTGACGGTGTCAACTCCTTAGCTCACACACTCTATATCATTTAGGTGGTTTGAGTCTAACCCCAGAGCCTCGGACAACAACTCAAACAAAGAAATGCCTAATTTCATCACTTCCTTTGAGTACAGTATCATCTCATTCCTAGAATTTCAACAAATCAATCACAAAATGAGCTGCAAAGCAATTCTACTTCAAGGAAAGAGAACAATGAGTGACATACTCACACATGATCATGTATTTCGATCTGCAATAAGGATTCGTAATTGTGAGGAAAATAGACAACAACTTGAATGAAGAACAAACTAATCTCGTCACTTTATTCGAGGAAAATGTCATCATATTTCTTGAACACCAATGAATGGATCATATAAATGAACATGAATGATATCTTAATTTATATCTGGAGTCACATTTTTAGAGGGCACGTGATCCCATTGAGATTTTAAACTTTCTTCTAGTTACATGTAAATTTTTAACTAAGTCTAATTCTGTCTCCACTCAATTAAGAAAATCACAAATATACCCTCCCTCAATTAAAAGGAAATGATAGTTATGCCCCTATTTAATAACAGAAAATTCTTACTTTATCCTCCACTTATCTCTTTTATGTTTCACATTTGTACCCCCACTGAATATATATATATATATATATTAAGAAAATCACAAATATACCCTCCCTCAATTAAAAGGAAATGATAGTTATGCCCCTATTTAATAACAGAAAATTCTTACTTTATCCTCCACTTATCTCTTTTATGTTTCACATTTGTACCCCCACTGAATATATATATATATATAT
>NW_010364071.1:6647-20469 GCF_000414095.1 Morus notabilis
AAGAAAACATCAAAAGGAGGCCGAAATCCTTCATCTTGGAGGTCCTTGGAAGCTCTTCAATGGATATTGGGTTTTATCTTCTTTCATCTATTTTTCCATGTTGAGCTAGACATTAAATCTAGGACTTGATGTAGTTTTATTTGAACTATGTTTTGAATATTTTGTTGATTGTTAATTTAATTTCGTTTTCAATTCATTTATGTTTCTCTATGCTTAATGCTTCTAATTTATTTGGCCAATGAGTTAGATGATTTTTAGATTGTGAAGTTGATGCTCGAGAGAGATTGGGTTCTTTATCTAGATTTGAGAAACATAGTCTAGGTTGTTGTGAGACCGAGAGGAGATCAACGATTATATAATCAAATTAGGATTTAGGTCGTTGTGAGGCCGAGAGGCAATCAATATTCCTATTTTCTAATTCTAAAAGGTGAAGCTTAATTTGTGTTTAAATATTCATTTCGAATAGGGATATTATTTTGGGTATTTAAATACAATTTCTTGTGAGGCACTCGAGAGAGGTTGCGAGATGATATTAGAGCCTTGATTAATGAATTGAATGGAATTGATTAGTGATTACATAATAGGATGAACATAGGAATTATAAAGTGAAATCAAGTCCCTAGACCATTTGTGTATAGATACTTTATTTTTATTTTTATATTGTATTTAGTTTTTATTCTGAATTATCATCTTATTAGGTTGTCTAGATAAAGTTAAGTTACAATAATCACAGTACTTAACGGCAATTCTAAACCCAATCTCTGTGGAGATGATACTCACTCACCCTATACTCAAAACTTGACACCGTATGCTTGCGGAAATTTATTATATACAAAAATATTAAGCATCACCTGGTGGATAGGTGCTTCTATGGTAGGCATTGGGTCCACTAGAACTTGCTCCCTGATTACTCCATGATAAGTTTGGATGTTGCCTCATCCCTTGGTTATGAGGATTTGAATAATGATGGTTACCCTTGTTGAAATTAGCAACATAGCATGCGGAGGCGGGGTTGGATGGGCAATCTTCATATAAGTGGCCCTCTCCACAGTAAACACATGAGAAACCAGTAGTTTGCACTGCATTTACCCCTACCGGTATGTTCAATGCTTTTACCATATTTGTCAAAGATGACATTTGAGCTGAGAGTGCAGTGATAGCATCAACTTCATGAATTCTAGTGGCCTTCCTTGCATTTAGTCTCTCGGTTGGCCATTGATAATTGTTGTTAGCCATCCTCTCCAGAATCTAATATGCTTCATTGTAAGATTTGGCCAAAATGGCTCCACCAGCTGCGGCATTGACTATGGTCCTTGTTTGCCCATTGAGACTATTATAGAAAGTCTCCATTTGAATCCAATGGGGGATCCCATGATGAGGGCACTTCCGTAAAAGCTCCTTGAACCTTTCCCATGCTTCATACAATGACTCCCCGTCTTCTTGTTGGAAAGAGGTAATGTCGTTCCTTAGCTTTGCATTCTTGGTTGGAGGGAAGTATTTCATGAGAAACTTCTCTGCCAAACCATCCCATGTCGCCACCGAATCTGGAGGCAAAGAATTCAGCCATGCCCGAGCTTTATCCCTCAAAGAATAAGGGAATAGCTTTAACCTTAATGCATCTTCTGTCACCCCCGGTAACTTGAAAGTATCACTCACCTCCATAAATTGTCTGAGATGGAGGTGAGGATCTTCGGTTGCTACACCACTAAATTGGCCTACAGTTTGGAGCATTTGGAACATCACTGGCTTAAGCTCAAAATGGCGCCTGAATCACTGGCCTCACTATGCCGGGGTTAAGTCCATGTAAAATGGGCACAGCATAGTCTCGAATGGCCCTGTTTCTATCATCTACCAGCACCGGTTGAGGAGCAGGGATGTTGGCATGTGCCTGCTGCCCATTGTTTCCTGCTGCCCCTTCTGCCATGTCTCCCACTCCCGCTAAGCCTTGTTGTTCCCTTCTCCAAGCTCAGAATGTTCTTTCGATTTTAGGATCTATAGGCAACAACTCTAAGTCTTGCGGTGGATTCATGCAAGCAACTTACTAACCTGAGAAATTAAGAACCAAATGAATGAGATTAAAAAGTAAACAAATGTAAAACAAATTGACTCCTACAAATACTTTTAATGATTTCAATCCTCGGCAACAGCACCAAAAACTTGTTGCGTGATATTTATGCTCGCAAGTGCACGTGTCACAAACAAGTAATAAAGAGTGAATAAGAGTGTCGATCCTATGAGGATTAAGTCACCGAAAGTATGAGTTGGAAGTTATATAATCAACAAAACAAGTAAAGAATGAATGTGGCAAAAATTCACTAAAATGATGTAAATAAAATGAATGCAAACTAAATGCAGTCTAAAGTGACTAACAGTAACAAGAACGTAATTATGGGTTGTAATTCAGTGGTGAAAATGAGCTAGGTCTACTAACTTCCCCCTAATTGCAAGTCTGATTAGAATGTTACCTAGAATGCTACAGCATTTTACTATCTCTGTTAACAGAAACTCCTTAATTGCATAAAGTTCTTCCGAATTAATTATGACTCGGGTTCCTCAAGCCATTTCTGACATATTCCTATGTGAATCCAACTCTAGGAATGCAGATTTAAGCTCAGGTTTCAATAAGTTATGCAAGGTGAATAATATATTCTTATACCATCCACTAATCAACAACTCAGTAAGTTTATTGAACATGCATCATTCATGCTAATCTGATTAAAACTAACCCTTCCAGTATTAATCTTAATCTTGTACCCTAAAATTGATGGCCAGTCAAGACTAGAAATAGACATTAACTCACATGAACAAACAGGAATAGTAAATTAATAGCATCTCAAAAACAACTTGTCATTCTCACAATCTTGGTTCCATTAGCAAACCTAGCTAAAGCAAATTAGTTCATAATAAGATTTACAAGATTCAAAGCCCTAGAATAATCCATAGCTAAATTAGTAGCTAAATAACAAAAGAAAGTTAAGCTAACAGAAGAAGAATGAATTTCAGCCGAAACTTGGATTCCTCTCTGGCCGGCCAAAATGTCCTTCAACTTCCAGCCCTCTTCTCACGTTTCTGATTCTTTTTTTGGGTTGAGTACTCTTTGTATTTCCTGCCTTCTTCAGCTCTCGTAAGAAGCTTTTTTCTCTCTGGGTAGTGCTCTGTGAGTTTTTCTGGAGAGGGATGCTCTGTGTATTCTCTCTGTGGAAAAATAGTCTCTGTCCTCCCTTTCCTATTTCAGCCACGTTTCTCTCTCCTCCTTATTTTCCCTGGCGGATGCCTCTTTATCCTAAGAAAATATTCCCTTCTAGGGCAACACAAGGGCTAAGGTGTCACTTAATGATGTGTGCAGGGGACCACAATGACACCTGCTCATCCAGCTCACACAAACTCCTTTTATCTATTTTCTCCAGTTAGTGCGCTGACGCCAGGCATATGCCAGCTGTTCCCAGAATGTTGCCAGAATGCCGCAGCATTTAGCCCAGAAATTTCCTACAAAGTACGCACACAGCCTTAGTCGATTTTTCACCACATTTTACTTCAAAATCATCAACTTTCACTTCAAGAGGAGCACCAGTAGGGAATTAAACCAAAGTGAGTGTAAACTATACAAATCTAAATTAAAACACACAATAAACTAGAAAAACACTCTTGGTCACACAATTTTTGAGCTAGAAACCCAGTGGATAACTCTAATTTCTTAGAGTTATCACACCCCCAAACTTAGAATGTTGCTTGTCCTCGAGCAAAATAAAAGTGACAACAAGACAGAAAGAATGAGCTCAAACAGAAAAAACTAATGCATACTTTGTGGATGAATTCTTAAGAGATATTTTCCTTACTAAATGGGTTAGAAGTGTAGCCTAAAGAAAAACATGATTTCCAGCCAAGTGCTGATCTCAAATTCAAGAGATTGCTTCGTCTCTGCTTTGACCTTTCTTGTGTGTGTGTGAACAACCAAGTGCTAAATCATCAATGTCAAACTAGTTGGGACCATGCACATGTGTTCTACATCAAGTTCTTCTTATTACAAGTTCAAACCCCATAAGCTTGCTTTTCTCAAGTCTCTCCACTAATTTAAATCAACACACCACCAAGGATCAATAGGACTTCATTAGGTTTGTAAAGCTAGGCTAGGGTGAAGGTAGGATGGAAGGTGATATTTTGGCCCAACTCACCTAAAGCACATAGCACTTTAGCACCTTGTAGACACACATAACATTCCCACGCAACTCCCCCAAACTCAAGTTTTATTTTCCCTTGTCCACCATATCTGTTTTTATTTCTAAATACCCTTTTATTGTACTCTTCTATATATTTTTTTTTAAAACTACCAAGAATTGCCAACTTGTCTTTTTACGCGAATGTCAACATTGGTGATGAAGTCATCCGGTTACTCAACGAGTTACAAATCAAGGCGCTAAAATTTTTTTTTTTTTTTTTAGCTTGCTCTTACCTTGGTCTGCTGTTTGACACAAAAGTGAACATGAGGCTCATGCTCACTCCTGGTTACTAAGCATTTCGAAGCAGCGGAGCAAAGTTTTCTCTATTTTTTTTTATATTTATATGAGGGACACATACTAGAGATTAAAAGCTCAAGCACCCTCTGCCCCCAAACTTAAAATTAGCATTGTCCTCAATGGTGCAAGAGGAGCAAGAAAAGAGCAATATCAAAAACTTCCTTCAACAACTAGGCTAAAGATACGGGTACAAGGAAAATGGGAGAAATAAGCTCAACAGGGTATGCTAAGGATATGTTGAATGAAGGTCAGCCACAAAGCTCAAACGGTCCAAAGACAGCCTAAATCATTTCCTTAGTATTGTGTTAATTGGAGATTTCACCTCAAGAGTTCATCAAGCAAGTTCTAGGGCTTATAAATGGTTTATTTGAGACTGAAGCACATGCATAGATCTTACCCTAGGTAAACACAGAATAAAAAAAAAAACACCAGGTAGCGTGCATAATGGGAAGACAATTCACAAGCCAAGAGTTAAGCAATCAAAAGAATCACAAATCAACACAAGGCGATATTAAAAAAAAATTTTTAAAAGGTTGCGTCTGCTCTTATCAATTTTTATCATGAGTTTAAGAAAATTCACCACAAAGTATGCAAAAGAGACAAAACAAATAAAGATAACTAACCAAACACGGGAAATGAAAAATAAAACTAAAAAAAACTGGTAACAAGGATACAATCAGATATTAGAAGAAGAATAGGAGGAAGAGCTTCCCTGACTGAGCGCTGTCACTTTCATCCCCGCCACTTCCAATTTACTGCACTCCGCAGCTTCATTCGTCTAGTGAAAGTCTCAGGCACAGCCGATTTGCCCTTCTCACGACGTTTGGACGTGGCAGCCCCCTCGGGTTCTGGTTGTTGCTCGGCTGGAGGTGGGGTGGGGGAGACCGGTGCAGCCTCTTCACTAAGGCCAGCTTCCTCATTCTCGGAGGAGGAATTGCACAGATGATGTGGAAATTGCAGAAAGTACTGGAACCTCCTGGAATTAGCTCTGAAATGTTTCTGAAGAGCTAAATCTCTTTGCTTTGTATACGTCCAAAAAATCCCGCATGTTTTGCAAGGATTCATATTGAAGCACTTCCACCTGACCGAGGTGCTGCTCCATCCGGTTCAAACTAGCAACAAGGTCGGGGTTAGGTGGTACAGCATTAGGTGCTCCTAAGGCAGGTGCATCTGCTGCTGGGGCAGGAGCGTCTCCTTCTTTTTCTTACAGATCATCATGCAGGAGCCGCGTGAGAGCAATCGATGTAATGGCTGTGGTTGGCTGTTGCTTAGGTTCGTGCTCTTCAATGACCACTCCATGGGCAGTGTATAATTGTGTAATTAGTGACGGAAACCACAATCTCCTATTTTTTTCATCCCGCACAGATACCAATTTGCTGGCGAATCAACTTACCCACATCTAGGGGCATCCCCTGTAACACGCAATACAACATGATGGCTCTCTCCTTGTGTACCAGGCGGTAGTGAGACAATGGCATCAGCCGAAACCTCAGAAAGTGGTACCAAGTCTTTGGTCCTGGCTGGAGGCATTCCCTGTGGAAAGTCATCGAACCCCTAGTTGCCCTCCACCACTGAGTCACCTCAACACATAGTTCATGGAGGACTTCGTCCTGTTGGTCAGCGTCTAAATTGTCAGCAAATCCAGTGAAGTGATCCTCCACGTTTGACAAGTTATAAATTTTGTTGATTGCCTCAGATGTGATGGGGACCGTCTGACCTCGGACAAATACTAAATCGGGTACCGCAGCATCGTAGTTAGCGTAAAATTCACGCACAAGCTGCACTATCGCAGCGGGCGGGCTATGGCAGAACGAATGCCATTTGTGTGTCTTGATGATCGAGTGGATGAAACTGGGATAACCTGAGGTGCGACCCCTACTGTACACGAAGCCTCACTCCATGTGCAATGTGTGATAACTCATGCATGCTGTGAATCGTTGCTATGCCTGGGGGGATGCAAACCTTTCCACTTCCGTATTCTTCGAGGCAGGTTGTGTCTCAGAACTATTTGAATCCACCTGGACCTACACACCCTTTCCCCTACATGCTCTACTCTTAAATGGCATTTTTTGTGTGACCTGTATTCCCTTCTTTGCTTCTGACTACCCGTTACGAAAATTCCCTAAGCTTAATCACTTCCTGAAATTCAACAAAGCAGTTTTGCTTCTTCTTTTTCTTCATATTAACTCTGGTAGCCTAGTATCACTTTTCCTCTGATCTCACGTTGGGACCTTTTTAAGTTATTTCTTTTCTCTCGACAGGAATAGTGTATCCCTCCCCAGTTCTCAAACCGTCCAGTTATATTCTGTCCTCAATCAAAGGGACAGAGTCAGGGAAGAAGTCGCACTTACCTCAATAGGAGATCTGCTTTTCGGTGGCGGCTTCCTCTTCCCCCAAACTTGAGTTGTCCCGCGCAGTGGAGATGAATATTATAAACTTTTGGAGAGAATGCTGTGGGTGAAAGGATGCTAGCTTGAAATCTTGTTGAGAATGGCAGAGGAAATGGCAAGATTTGATAGTGGCCGGCCGTGAGGGAAGATTTGGTGTGTGTGAGAAAAGTGAGTTTGTGATGTTTGAAGAAGAGGAAGTGAAGGGTATAAATAAGGGTGAAATTAGGGCTTCAAAAACAGGCTAAACGCATTGTCATTTTTTTTTTGGCTGCCCAGAATGCTGCAGTATTTAGCCATGGCATTCTGGGCTAATTCTAACGCTTTCTCTTTTTTTTTCTTTCTGTGTTTTGCAACAGATTAAACTCCAAATGATTCTGCCAACCATTAAAACACACACCCAATTAAAAGTATAAATGTAGAATAGCAAAATAAAAATGAAAACAAAGAAAACAATCTATGGGTTGCCTCCCATAAGCGTTTGTTTTTTAGTCATCAGCCTGACTACTTCCCTGATTTAAGCCTCTTGCAGACTGATGGATGTTTTGCAACGATCCACAAGACCTCCCCGATAGTGCTTCAACCACTATCCATTTACCTTAAATTTCCTCCCAGAGCTCTCTTCAATCAACTCTACCGCTCCATAGGGAAATACCTCAGTGACTTTAAATGGCCCAGACCAGTGAGATTTCAGTTTTCCTGGGAAAATCTTCAACCGGGAATTGAACAAAAGCACTTGCTGCCTAGCTTCAAAGTTCTGAGGTAAGATTTTGCGGTCATGTCATTTCTTAGTCTTCTCCTTGTATAGCCATGCACTCTCATAAGCTTGTAGCCTGAATTCATCTAGCTTATTCAGTTGTAACAATCTGTTCTGCCCGGCTGCCTGCCAATCGAGGTTCAACTTCTTGAGAGCCCAAAACGTTCTATGTTCTAACTCCATAGGCAAGTGACAAGCCTTTCCATACACCAGCCTATATGAGGACATTCCTAATGGTGTTTTCAATGCTGTTCGGAAGGCCCACAATGCATCGCCCAAGCGCACTGACCAATCCTTGCGAGTTGGGTTCACTGTTTTCTCGAGTAATTGCTTGATTTCCCTGTTTGATAATTCGGCCTGCCCACTGGTTTGTGGGTGATAGGCTGTGGTGACCTTGTGTTTGACACCATATTTAGCAAGCAGTTGCCCCAAGTATTTGTTGCAGAAGTGGGTTCCTTCATCACTAATGATGGCTCGGGGGGTTCCAAAACGAGTGAAAATGTGCATCTGTAAGAATCTCAGCACCACCTTGGCATCATTTGTGGATGAAGCAATGGCCTCCACCCACTTTGACACATAGTCAACAGCGACAAGAATGTATTGGTTTTCAAACGACACCGGGAAGGGGCCCATAAAATCCATACCCCAAACATCAAACAGTTCCACTTCTAAGATGTTATTTAGAGGCATCTCATGCCTTCTTGATATGTTCCCAGTTCTCTGGCACCTATCACACCTCAGTACAAATACATGAGCATCCTTAAAAATTGACGGCCAATAGAACCCAGATTGCAGAAGTACCCATCTGATTAACCGAGGCTTTGCATCCTTCTTCGCCATCAAATATTTGATGGCTGAGTGGTCTGTAAAAACCGTTACCTTTGTCCCTATCAAGTAGGCTCGAAACTTGTCAAATGTAAAGACAACCGCCAACAACTCCTTTTCTGTCACAGTGTAATTTAGTTGAGCTCCTGATAGAGTTTTACTAGTGTAATAAATTGAGTGAAACACCCTCTCTCTGCGCTACTCGAGAACTGCCCCCACTGCCCAGTCACTGGCATCACACATTAGTTCAAAAGGAAGAGACCAATCAGGTGCTGTAATGATATGTGCTGAAATGAGCTTCTTCTTCAATTCTGCAAATGCTAATAAGCATGCCTCATCAAAAATAAACTTGCTATCCTTTTCCAGAAGACTACAAAGAGGCTTTGACACCTTTGAGAAGTCCTTAATGAACCTCCTATAGAACTCCGCATGTCCAAGGAAGCTTCGAAGCCCTTCGGTGCTGGTAACTTTTCTATCACAGCAATCTTAGCCTTATCAACCTCTAGACCATCCCTTGAGACTCTGTGTCCTAGCACTATTCCCTCCTTGACCATAAAATGGCACTTCTCCCAGATCAAGAGTAAGTTAGTCTCTTCACACCTCTTTAGGACCTTGGCCAAGTTCATGAGGCACTCATCAAAATCTTTCCCAAAAATTGAGAAATCATCCATAAAAACCTCTAAGTACTACTCCACCATATCAGTGAAAATAGCCAACATGCATCTCTGAAAAGTGGCTAGAGCGTTACAAAGTCAGAACGGCATTCTCCTGAAGGCAAATGTGCCAAAGGGACACGTGAAAGTAGTCTTGTGTTGATCCTCTGGTGCAATCACAATCTGATTATAACCGGAATACCCGTCACTAGGCAATAAAATTCCTTACCCGCTAGCCTGTCCAACATTTGATCAATAAAGGGAAGCGAGAAATGATCTTTTCTAGTGGCCTTGTTAAGCTTCCTGTAATCCATGCATATCTGCCAACTTGTTACTGTTCTTGTGGGGATTAACTCCTTCTTCTCATTTTCAACAACAGTGATCCCCCCTTTCTTAGGAACACATTTAATCGGGCTCACCCATGCATTATCCGAGATTGGATAGATGATTCCTGCATCTAACCACTTTATTATCTCCTTCTTGACCACCTCCTTCATGATCGGGTTCATCCTTCTTTGTCCCTCTATAGACCCCTTTTTATCGTCTTCCAAAAGAATCTTGTGCATACAAAATGAGGGACTTATACCTTTTATGTCTGCTATAGTCCAACCGATGGCTCCTTGGGATTCTCTTAAAACCTCTATTAGCTTGCCCTCTTTGTCCTGTGTCAATAAAGCAGAAATAAAGACTGGAAGGGTAGAAGATGCTCCTAAGTAGGCATACCTCAAGTGTGGTGGCAAGGGCTTGAGTTCAAGGACTAGTGGCTCTTTGCTTGATGGCTGAGTGGGCTGGTGTTCCCGTTCAATCAAGTCCAGAGACTCAAACTTCCTTGTGTAGCCCGGCATTATCACATTTGCTCCCACCCACTCTACTTGCTCAACGCCTCCTTCCACATGACCCTCGAAGTTATCATGCTCAAGTGTTTCTGCCACCAGAGAATCCAATACTGAAATGGCTAAGCATTCCTCGGTTTCACTTGGGAACTTCATTGCCTTGAACACATTGAAGGTGACCTATTCTTCCTGCACCCTCATGGTCAATTCTCCCTTTTGTACATCAATCAAGGTGCGACCAGTTGCAAGAAATGGCCTCCCCAAAATTATGGGCACTTCTCTATCTGCTTCATAATCAAGAATAATAAAGTCAGCAGGAAAAATGAACTTGTCCACCCTTACCAGTACATCCCCAATCTTTCCTTTAGGGGTTGCAATCGACCTATTAGCCAGCTGCAAAGACATTGTAGTCAGCCTTGCATCTCCAATGCCCAACTTCTTGAATATGGACATTGGCATCAAATTTATACTAGCTCCCAGAGCACATAATGCTCTACCAAAGTATTGGTTTCCAATAGAGCATGGAATAGTGAAACTTCCTGGATCCTTAACTTGGGCAGGAGTTTGTTCTGCAAAATAGCACTGCATTCTTCAGTCAAAGCCATTGTTTCAAACTCCCCAAGCCTGCGTTTCTTAGTCACTAAATCCTTCATGAACTTAGCATAGCTTGGCATCTGTTCCAAGGCTTCCACCAGCAGTATGTTGATGTGTAGCTGTTTCAAAACATCTAAAAATTTACGAAACTGCCCATCTTGTTGCAGTCTCTGGAAATGCTATGGGAATGGTAGAGGTGGTCGGCTGCCATTGCTGTTACTGGTTTCTGATGCTCCAAAATGCTGCAGCATTCTGTACATCAGAATTTGGTTGCTTACTCCTGTGTTGTTCTTCTTGTGGCTATGTTTTCTTCTCTTCCTCTTGGATTGAAGTGGGCTCTGTTGGTACAGCCTAAGGTTTTGCCCTTGACTCCAGCTCCTTTCCACACCTTAGTGTAATAGCCCTATAGTGTTCTTTCCCTTCTCTTCGTGGATCTTCGGTATTGCTTGGGAGAGAACCTTAGGGCCTGTTATTCAAAGAGTTTGCAATCTACCCAACTTGATTTTCTAAATTTCACAGTGCTGCATCATGGCTTTGGATTTTAGCTTCACTCCTTGAAATAAATTCTTTTAGCAAGCTCTCTAAAGAGCTAGATTGTTCCACGGCTTGAGTTCTTTGTTGTTGCGGTGGATACCCTGGTGATGACGGGTATTTCTACCAACAAATCAAGTACTTTTAAGCATGAATATTTGTACTTTTTCAAGCATTTATGTTAGTTTAATGTCTTTGGTATGCTTTTTATAGGAATTATAAATAAATGCGAACTTGGATGATTTTGCATGAAGAAAAGAAGAATATTTGCCCAACTTGTTAATCAATGCCAAGAGGAGGCGAAAGAGGACTTTAAGGCACAAAAGCAGAGGCTTTGGAATGCAAGAAAGTGGGCTACAGCGCGCAAAGGAAAGCGAAGTCAGAATGGGACGCGCGCCCGCGCCCGAGCCCACTGCGCGCCCGCGCCCCACTTTTAGGCGTGCGGCCGCGCGCGCGCCCCACACCCAGGCACGCACCTGCGCGCCCAGAGCAGGAACATGCACTGCAGCGCGCCCAGATGTATGCCCTGCGCGCTACAGCGCGCCCAAAGGCGCTGCAGCGCGCCTCAGCCCGTAACAGTGGGATTCTATTCCAAAAACGCGCGCCGCAGTGTATTTTCACGTAGGCTACAGCGCACGTATGAAGCCCTAGCTCCAAAATGTCGTAGTATAAAAGGAAAGAGATGTCATTTGAGAAGGGGAGCCCAGAAATTTGAAGAAAACATCAAAAGGAGGCCGAAATCCTTCATCTTGAAGGTCCTTGGAAGCTCTTCAATGGATATTGAGTTTTATCTTCTTTCATCTATTTTTCCATGTTAAGCTAGACATTAAATCTAGGGCTCGATGTTGTTTTATTTGAACTGTGTTTTGAATATTTTGTTGATTGTTAATTTAATTTCGTTTTCAATTCATTTATGTTTCTATATGCTTAATGCTTCTAATTTATTTGGCCAATGAGTTAGATGATTTTTAGATTGTGAATTTGATGCTCGAGAGAGATTGAGTTCTTTATCTAGATTTGAGAAACATAGTCTAGGTTGTTGTGAGACCGAGAGGAGATCAACGGTTAGATAATCAAATTAAGATTTAGGTCGTTGTGAGGCCAAGAGGCGATCAATATTCTTATTTTCTAATTCTAAAAGGTGAAGCTTAATTTGTGTTTAAATATTCATTTCGAATAGGGATATTATTTTGGGTATTTAAATACAATTTCTTGTGAGGCACTCGAGAGAGGTTGCGAGATAACATTAGAGCCTTAATTAATGAATCGAACGGAATTGATTAGCGATTACATAATAGGATGAACATAGGACTAATAAAGCGAAATCAAGTCCCTAGACCATTTGTGTATAGATACTTTATTTTTATTTTTATATTGTATTTAGTTTTTGTTCTGAATTATCATCTTATTAGGTTGCCTAGATAAAGTTAAGTTACAATAATCGCGGTACTTAACGGCAATTCTAAACCCAATCCCTGTGGAGACGATACTTACTCACCCTATACTCAAAACTTGACACCGTACGCTTGCAGAAATTTATTATATACACAAATATTAAGCATCAAGTTTTTAGCGCCATTGCCGGGGATTGGCATTTTAAATTGTTGTTAATTTTGTGAGTACATAACTTGACTTTAATTTAGGCTTTTATTTCTCATTTTTAATCTTTTGTTCTATTTTTGTTTTCCTTTGTTTTACAAAATACTTGGAGATGGTTGATCGACAAGTCCTCTTAAGATTTGCTCAATGAGACTCCGAGCTATTTTTTAGTGCTTGGGAGAGATACAAGGAGCAGCTCATTCAGTTTCCCAACCATGGTTTCCTGAGGGAGGTGCAACTACAAATCTTCCTCGACGGGTTAGATGCCGCAACAAGAATGTGGGTGGAAAAAGGAAATGGTACCACCTCTTTTCACCAACTATCCGCGGATGAAGCTTATTGGTGGTTGGAAGACATGGCCAGTGTTAACTATCGGTATGGGAGGTATTCAACAAACCACCACAGTTTTTAGGATAGCTCCAACATTTCAGAGCCATGGCTTGACACCCCCCGTCACTAAGCGAAGTCTTTTACCTCACTTGAAGACCTTGTCGCCCAATTTTCGGAGGAGACAAGACTCCGCATAGAGAAGTTAGAGAGGATGGAGGTGTTCGACCAACTTCACGAGGAAATGAAGACAAATCTAGCGGAGTTGTTTAGGTTGAAGCTTCTTCTAGATGAATATACTAACACCATGAATAGAGAAACACAAGAGAAGGATTATGAGTTATTTGATGATGACTCATTGAGAGAGGAGGAGACTCAAGAATTGGTTAGTGAAGAATTTCAAGAAGATGTCAATGAGTCTTAATCCCTCGAGATCCCCATTGTCGTGCCACCCCCGGTTGAGAAAGATCACATCTATGAAGACCCAATGTGGCCGGCAACTCCCCCACCATCTCAAGTGCCGTTCTTCCACGCCAACCAAGTACATATGCCGGCGCCGAGTCGAGTTGAGCAAATGAGCCGAAAACTGCCAAATCTCGCCAAGCTTGAGGGTGTCAAGAATCATGACCCATATGTCGTGTTGTACGACACGTACTATGGGCGAAAGCCACTCTTTGACGAGTTGGCTCGGCATAGGAATAATTGAGCCTAAAGACGCAATTTATGGAGGAGAGCCCCGCCCCAACCCGAGCTTATGCCATCATGCCCGGTGCATCATCGCCAACCATACTAGGAGGCGAGA
>NW_010364071.1:20589-20721 GCF_000414095.1 Morus notabilis
ACTTGTCTCCATTGAGTTGTGTTGTGTTCTCCATGTTTTTACTCATTTTTCTTTTAGGTTGTTTGAATAAATTGTGAGTTTTGTTGAGATGAAATGACTAGACTATAATGATGATTATAATCACTTGATGCT
>NW_010364071.1:23285-27702 GCF_000414095.1 Morus notabilis
CTACAAAATAAATTAACATAAACGTAAAACTAGTGACAAATTAACTAAAATATGCTCAAAAACTATAATATATGACGGGATTAAATTGATGAAAAATCAACTTATCAACTCTCTTACCAGTTCACAAGATCTATTTGCTTAAGAAATCATTCGTTAACTTTCTGAAATCGTTATTATGACCCCACGAACTACTCAAGCCGCGGGCCCCATGACTAGGCAAGCCATGAGGTTCCATGACTGGACAAGCTATGGATTCCATGGACAGGACAAGCCATGGATTCCATAAACTCCACAAGCCATGGTTTTCAAAGAGTTTTTCTTTCGCAAACCAACCCCTTTCTTTAAAATATTTCCAAGGCCGAAATCCTTTTTTGAAAACAGGCCCGCAAGGAAAAGGGATAGAAATCCTACCTCGCACTATCAAACCTGGGACTAGCGTTGTCTTTTTCCGGCTTTCGCTTCCTCAAGCCCTTCAGTCTGAATCCTCAGCGAACACTGACACAAGACAACACTTCAGGATCAATTCTCATTCCTAAAGTAATCCAAATCTCAATTTCAAACCAAGATTTCCTATTAATGTGCCCTAATCCATTTTCATGTTTCAAATTATCATTCCAAGGGTTTTCAATCTCAAAACAAGGATTAAAGACGCTAATCCATTCATCTGAAGTCCCCAAATGAAGGTAATTTGGGTTCTCCCCAAAAACAATGGTCAAAACAACAATTTCAGGCCAAACAGGGTCAAACCCCATGTCAACCGATCGATCGGTGACAGAACAGTGCATTACCACCAGTCGACCGGTGGTGTGCCCTCTGGTCGACCGGACAGGTCGACCGGTCAGGCCAATGCAATCTGGTCGATCAGACCGGTCGACCGGTTACCATGTAATCCGATCGACCAGACTGGTCGACCGATGGAATCAGCTGCGCGAGAGAAGCTCACGGAAACCAGTCTAAAAACCTGCAATCTCAGTCCCAAATCGAAATATTTCAAAGGAAAACCACTAGATCTGGGTTCTAGGTCCCAGTTTCCCGACTATGGTTTCCCGAGGGAGGTGCAACTACAAATCTTCCTCGACGGGTTAGATGCCGCAACAAGAATGTGGGTGGAAAAAGGAAATGGTACCACCTCTTTTCACCAACTATCCGCGGATGAAGCTTATTGGTGGTTGGAAGACATGGCCAGTGTTAACTATCGGTATGGGAGGTATTCAACAAACCACCACAGTTTTTAGGATAGCTCCAACATTTCAGAGCCATGGCTTGACACCCCCCGTCACTAAGCGAAGTCTTTTACCTCACTTGAAGACCTTGTCGCCCAATTTTTGGAGGAGACAAGACTCCGCATAGAGAAGTTAGAGAGGATGGAGGGGTTCGAACAACTTCACGAGGAAATGAAGACAAATCTAGTGGAGTTGTTTAGGTTGAAGCTACTTCCAGATGAATCTACTAATGCCATGAATAGAGAAACACAAGAGGAGGATTGGGAGTTATTTGAAGATGACTCTTTGAGAGAGGAGGAGACTCAAGAATTGGTTAGTGAAGAATTTCAAGAAGATGTCAATGAGTCTTAATCCCTCGAGATCCCCATTGTCGTGCCACCCCCGGTTGAGAAAGATCACATCTATGAAGACCCAATGTGGCCGGCAACTCCCCCACCATCTCAAGTGCCGTTCTTCCACGCCAACCAAGTACATATGCCGGCGCCGAGTCGAGTTGAGCAAATGAGCCGAAAACTGCCAAATCTCGCCAAGCTTGAGGGTGTCAAGAATCATGACCCATATGTCGTGTTGTACGACACGTACTATGGGCGAAAGCCACTCTTTGACGAGTTGGCTCGGCATAGGAATAATTGAGCCTAAAGACGCAATTTATGGAGGAGAGCCCCGCCCCAACCCGAGCTTATGCCATCATGCCTGGTGTATCATCGCCAACCATACTAGGAGGCAAGATTGTCTCGCCTCCCCGGTACGTGTTCTTATTCCCTCGTTATTAATTTTAACAATTGTTTGATTTTGAGTTTGGGGGTTAGACACTTTGTGGTTGATTTTAGTGGATTTGGGGCATTACTTGTGAGTTGGTTGTTATGACTACTTGTCTCCATTGAGTTGTGTTCTTTTGGCCATGTTTTTACTCATTTTTCTTTTAGGTTGTTTGAATAAATTGTGAGTTTTGTTGAGATGAAATGACTAGATAATAATGATGATTATAATCACTTGATGCTTTCTTAGGTCTTTTAAAATGTATTTCATTGAGATTTCTGTGTGCTTAACTCGCATTGATTGAAATTCACTCTTGATTCTCTACTTTTGAGCACCATGAATCATGATCACTTGATCTTTTGAGCATTTGGAGAACATTTATGTGCATTAGGTAGACTTTGATATCTCATGAACACTAGAACCCATTTGAGTGAAACTTGAGGCGAAATTGTTAGTTTAGTATCATTGGAGATAAGATTAAGGCATTTTATTCAAATCGATTGGGCCTTTGAAGCTAACCCTTTAAAAGAAAATTCATCATTTGTTTACCCCCTTCGAGCCATATAGCTTATTTCGTTCATCACCCATGTTTGTACATCCAAACCACCAAATGTTGTCTCACTTCCTAAACCCATCACTACTAGGCATGATTGCATTAAACACTAAGATTGAGAGTAGTGTGGGTTATGTTTGGGAAATCATTAGTGGATTGGCTTGTGTTGTTTTTCATTCTTAAAAAAAAAATAAAAAATAAAAAAAAAAACGAAAAAAAAAAGTAAAGAAAAAAATATATATATATCGACTTGAAGATCAAGGACCGAAAAGGGACTGAGAATCAAGTGGCTGATCACTTGTCCCGGCTTAAGAGGGCAGAGGAAGGACCCACCCCTGAAATTATAACCGAAGTGTTCCCTGATGAGTAGTTGTTTGCAGCAACTCAGGCACAAACACCTTGGTTTGCTGATTTTGCAAATTATTTAGCAAGTGGATGGCTTCCACCGGATTTGACTTGCCGGCAGAGGAGGAAATTTCTTCATGACATCAAGTGTTACTACTGGGATGAGCCTTATTTGTACAAGCAATGTGCTGATCAGCTTATAAGAAGGTGCGTACCATAGGAGGAAGTGGAAGGCATTCTGCAAGGGTGCCATTCTTCCCCTTACGGTGGCCATTATGGAGGCATGAGGACAAGTTAATCGGATGAGGAATTGAGTTCCTATTTCCATTTCTTTACAACATTAGGGACAATGTTGATTTTGAGTTTGGGGGTGTGGTCTTTATTTCTCAAATTTTTGTGGTTTTTATTTCTTTTTGGGTTCGATTGAAAGCCAGTATGATGAAATGAAGAGTTGGTAAAATATTTTTTTTTCTTTTCCTGGATCTTCAATGACACGTGAACCTTTATTAGTGGAGAGTGACACGAAAAATGGGCCTATGGTAGTTCTTATTAGGATATCACTCATAGTCTCCTTGGCACATAGGTCTATCCGGATTTTATTTGGTTGATTGAGATTGATTGTGCACGCTTACACTTTGAGAGTCTTTAGTGGAGTGAAATTGACGCTTGATGTTGAAATTGTAGATAATCTCAGTGTTTGCATTTTTTTTGAGCTTAGAGCATATGTGGCTTTGGAGATGCATGCACAGTTGTTGACTCGAAACAAAACTCACACTTTTTTGTTTGTGTCTTAGTACTTGATTTGTGTTTTCTTTTTCTTTCTTTTCTTTTTCTTGAGGACAAGCAAATGTTTGAGTTTGGGGGTATTTGATGACGGGTATTTCTACCAACAAATCAAGTACTTTTAAGCATGAATATTTGTAAGTTTTCAAGCATTTTTATTAGTTTAATGTCTTTGGTATGCTTTTTATAGGAATTATAAATAAATACGAACTTGGATGATTTTGCATGAAGAAAAGAAGAATATTTGCCCAACTTGTGAATCAATGCCAAGAGGATGCGAAAGAGGACTTTAAGGCACAAAAGAGGAGGCTTTGGAATGCAAGAAAGTAGGCTACAACGCACAAAGGAAAGTGAAGTCAGAATGGGACGCGCGCCCGCGCCCAAGCCCGCTGCGCGCCCGCGCCCCACTTCCAGGCGCACGCCCCACACCCAGGCACGCGCCCGAACACCCAGAGTAGGAATGCGTGCTGTAGCGCGCCCAGATGTATGCCCTGTGCGCTGCAGCGCGCCTCAGCCCGTAACAGTGGGATTCTATTCTAAAAACGCGCGCCGCAGCGTGTTTTCACGCAGGCTGCAACGCGCGTATGAAGCCCTAGCTCTAAAATGTCATAGTATAAAAAAAAAGAAATGTCATTTGAGAAGGGGGGCCCAGAAATCTGAAGAAAACATCAAAAGGAGGCCGAAATCCTTCATCTTGGAGGTCGTTGGAAGCTCTTCAATGGATATTGGGTTTTATCTTCTTTCATCTATTTTT
>NW_010364071.1:27736-31176 GCF_000414095.1 Morus notabilis
GTTGATGCTCGAGAGAGATTGGGTTCTTTATCTAGATTTGAGAAACATAGTCTAGGTTGTTGTGAGACCGAGAGGAGATCAACGATTATATAATCAAATTAGGATTTAGGTCGTTGTGAGGCCGAGAGGCAATCAATATTCCTATTTTCTAATTCTAAAAGGTGAAGCTTAATTTGTGTTTAAATATTCATTTCGAATAGGGATATTATTTTGGGTATTTAAATACAATTTCTTGTGAGGCACTCGAGAGAGGTTGCGAGATGATATTAGAGCCTTGATTAATGAATTGAATGGAATTGATTAGTGATTACATAATAGGATGAACATAGGAATTATAAAGTGAAATCAAGTCCCTAGACCATTTGTGTATAGATACTTTATTTTTATTTTTATATTGTATTTAGTTTTTATTCTGAATTATCATCTTATTAGGTTGTCTAGATAAAGTTAAGTTACAATAATCACAGTACTTAACGGCAATTCTAAACCCAATCTCTGTGGAGATGATACTCACTCACCCTATACTCAAAACTTGACACCGTATGCTTGCGGAAATTTATTATATACAAAAATATTAAGCATCACCTGGTGGATAGGTGCTTCTATGGTAGGCATTGGGTCCACTAGAACTTGCTCCCTGATTACTCCATGATAAGTTTGGATGTTGCCTCATCCCTTGGTTATGAGGATTTGAATAATGATGGTTACCCTTGTTGAAATTAGCAACATAGCATGCGGAGGCGGGGTTGGATGGGCAATCTTCATATAAGTGGCCCTCTCCACAGTAAACACATGAGAAACCAGTAGTTTGCACTGCATTTACCCCTACCGGTATGTTCAATGCTTTTACCATATTTGTCAAAGATGACATTTGAGCTGAGAGTGCAGTGATAGCATCAACTTCATGAATTCTAGTGGCCTTCCTTGCATTTAGTCTCTCGGTTGGCCATTGATAATTGTTGTTAGCCATCCTCTCCAGAATCTAATATGCTTCATTGTAAGATTTGGCCAAAATGGCTCCACCAGCTGCGGCATTGACTATGGTCCTTGTTTGCCCATTGAGACTATTATAGAAAGTCTCCATTTGAATCCAATGGGGGATCCCATGATGAGGGCACTTCCGTAAAAGCTCCTTGAACCTTTCCCATGCTTCATACAATGACTCCCCGTCTTCTTGTTGGAAAGAGGTAATGTCGTTCCTTAGCTTTGCATTCTTGGTTGGAGGGAAGTATTTCATGAGAAACTTCTCTGCCAAACCATCCCATGTCGCCACCGAATCTGGAGGCAAAGAATTCAGCCATGCCCGAGCTTTATCCCTCAAAGAATAAGGGAATAGCTTTAACCTTAATGCATCTTCTGTCACCCCCGGTAACTTGAAAGTATCACTCACCTCCATAAATTGTCTGAGATGGAGGTGAGGATCTTCGGTTGCTACACCACTAAATTGGCCTACAGTTTGGAGCATTTGGAACATCACTGGCTTAAGCTCAAAATGGCGCCTGAATCACTGGCCTCACTATGCCGGGGTTAAGTCCATGTAAAATGGGCACAGCATAGTCTCGAATGGCCCTGTTTCTATCATCTACCAGCACCGGTTGAGGAGCAGGGATGTTGGCATGTGCCTGCTGCCCATTGTTTCCTGCTGCCCCTTCTGCCATGTCTCCCACTCCCGCTAAGCCTTGTTGTTCCCTTCTCCAAGCTCAGAATGTTCTTTCGATTTTAGGATCTATAGGCAACAACTCTAAGTCTTGCGGTGGATTCATGCAAGCAACTTACTAACCTGAGAAATTAAGAACCAAATGAATGAGATTAAAAAGTAAACAAATGTAAAACAAATTGACTCCTACAAATACTTTTAATGATTTCAATCCTCGGCAACAGCACCAAAAACTTGTTGCGTGATATTTATGCTCGCAAGTGCACGTGTCACAAACAAGTAATAAAGAGTGAATAAGAGTGTCGATCCTATGAGGATTAAGTCACCGAAAGTATGAGTTGGAAGTTATATAATCAACAAAACAAGTAAAGAATGAATGTGGCAAAAATTCACTAAAATGATGTAAATAAAATGAATGCAAACTAAATGCAGTCTAAAGTGACTAACAGTAACAAGAACGTAATTATGGGTTGTAATTCAGTGGTGAAAATGAGCTAGGTCTACTAACTTCCCCCTAATTGCAAGTCTGATTAGAATGTTACCTAGAATGCTACAGCATTTTACTATCTCTGTTAACAGAAACTCCTTAATTGCATAAAGTTCTTCCGAATTAATTATGACTCGGGTTCCTCAAGCCATTTCTGACATATTCCTATGTGAATCCAACTCTAGGAATGCAGATTTAAGCTCAGGTTTCAATAAGTTATGCAAGGTGAATAATATATTCTTATACCATCCACTAATCAACAACTCAGTAAGTTTATTGAACATGCATCATTCATGCTAATCTGATTAAAACTAACCCTTCCAGTATTAATCTTAATCTTGTACCCTAAAATTGATGGCCAGTCAAGACTAGAAATAGACATTAACTCACATGAACAAACAGGAATAGTAAATTAATAGCATCTCAAAAACAACTTGTCATTCTCACAATCTTGGTTCCATTAGCAAACCTAGCTAAAGCAAATTAGTTCATAATAAGATTTACAAGATTCAAAGCCCTAGAATAATCCATAGCTAAATTAGTAGCTAAATAACAAAAGAAAGTTAAGCTAACAGAAGAAGAATGAATTTCAGCCGAAACTTGGATTCCTCTCTGGCCGGCCAAAATGTCCTTCAACTTCCAGCCCTCTTCTCACGTTTCTGATTCTTTTTTTGGGTTGAGTACTCTTTGTATTTCCTGCCTTCTTCAGCTCTCGTAAGAAGCTTTTTTCTCTCTGGGTAGTGCTCTGTGAGTTTTTCTGGAGAGGGATGCTCTGTGTATTCTCTCTGTGGAAAAATAGTCTCTGTCCTCCCTTTCCTATTTCAGCCACGTTTCTCTCTCCTCCTTATTTTCCCTGGCGGATGCCTCTTTATCCTAAGAAAATATTCCCTTCTAGGGCAACACAAGGGCTAAGGTGTCACTTAATGATGTGTGCAGGGGACCACAATGACACCTGCTCATCCAGCTCACACAAACTCCTTTTATCTATTTTCTCCAGTTAGTGCGCTGACGCCAGGCATATGCCAGCTGTTCCCAGAATGTTGCCAGAATGCCGCAGCATTTAGCCCAGAAATTTCCTACAAAGTACGCACATAGCCTTAGTCGATTTTTCACCACATTTTACTTCAAAATCATCAACTTTCACTTCAAGAGGAGCACCAGTAGGGAATTAAACCAAAGTGAGTGTAAACTATACAAATCTAAATTAAAACACACAATAAACTAGAAAAACACTCTTGGTCACACAATTTTTGAGCTAGAAACCCAGTGGATAACTCTAATTTCTTAGAGTTATCA